>NW_023339652.1:5006106-5041743 GCF_004916995.1 Morone saxatilis | reverse complement strand
CCCTTTTTACTGGCAGCTGTGGTGTGTGATCACCCACCAGTGGGTCAGCATCCCCCTTCGCTCTCAGGTCTTATTGGAAAGGCTCTACAGCAATGTGAACCAAGAGGTCGTTTGCCTTAAGGATGGGTGAGTAAGAGAGTCGAACTGGAGCCAGATCTTTGGTTTTAGCTTTACTGCATGTTGCTATTAAATGTTTTCAGCTAATAAAAACTATTACAATACTGATATCTCAGAAAAAAGGCAAAAAATAAGTATTCTTGTCTTCTTATTTCAGCAGGTTCGGTAGTATGTTTTAGTTGTAACCATACAATGCTGTCCCTTTAGGCATCTCCGCTACAGTCTGAACTTTAATGAGATGGAGTTGGACAACTCATCCAAGTATGACGGGGTTAGACGGCTGACGAACTCTGACAGTCTGGTTAGGAACCCTTACTTTCCCAGCGTGTGGAAGATCTACTGGTGGAACAACTTTGACTGGGAGGAGTACAGCAAGGTGAATGTTTCCTTTTTATGTTTCTCTATTTTCAAGTTTGATTAGTGCCCTCTTTTATTCTAGTTTTATCTCCAACCACTATTACGATTTGGTCAATCTTTTCGTAGAATTTGTCCACCTGCCTGCTAAAGAAGATGAGCCAAAAGGAACCCGAATGTTCCTTCTATATCGGCTCACAAGAGTACAAGGTGGACTTCACCACCATGATCCAGAAAAACCTCACCACAGGGTACCAGAGGGACGTCCGCTGCAGACCCTTCTACCGATCCCCCGCTTCCATGCAGCCTTACCTACAGTGGGTATTCTGGTTCACAAACTTCACTCATGTATGCATAAGTATGTTATAGCTGTTCCTCTCCTCCCCATACCTAGGACAGGAATCCAGACTGACCCCACCAAACCTGCCAGTGATCCTCCAGCGGCCAACTTCAGCGTGGACCCCCTGGTGGAGTTCAGCTCCTGGTATCCTCCCGTGTGGTGTGTGACCTCAGAGCAGGACTACAGCCTGGTGGATGTTCCAGCCGGCACAGAGGCCTACAGGAGGGTCCAAAACCTCTTCTATGAGAGCCTGCCTGAGTCTGAGGTGGACATCATCAGCATCCAACAGGTCCAGAACCTGCTCCACTGGGACAAGTACCAAAGGTCCAGCAGCTGTTTGTGTTTCTTGTCTCAAAAGTTGAGTTAAAGTTACAGTGTTAAAGTTAAAGTGGGTGTTGAATTGATTATTTGTGGTGGTAAACTATCTGCTTTAAAACACTTGTATCTGCGTTGTCATTACAGGCACAAGGCACACATGCAGAAGCAGCACACCAAGTTTAAGGAGCCTCTTGAGAGACATCTCTTCCACGGGACGACCAAAGAAGCCTCAGAGGACATCTGCCACAACAACTTCGACCCTCGCATGGCCGGCGTCAACGGTACGTCCTACGGTTTTGGCTCCTACTTCGCCACGACCGCCTCCTTCTCCAAGACCTACTCGAATAAGGCCGGGCCAAACGAGGTTCGCCACATGTTCCTGGCCAAAGTCCTGGTGGGGAAGGTGAGTGTAGGGAGGACCCACTACCGCCGGCCGCCGCCGCTCAACTCCAAAACGAGGCAGTACCATCTCTACGATGCCTGTGTGGACAGCCTGGATAAACCCTCCATGTTTGTAGTTTTTGATAGCTGTCAGTGCTACCCGTACTACCTCATCCAGTACAAAGACCTCCCCAAAGAGATTGATATTTGATGACAGGCTTTGATAGCAGGGGAGTTTGTTCATGTTAAATGTTCAGACATGAACCGTGTGAAAGGTGTCCAGTTGTAGGATCACCTGAAATGTTACATGTAAAATAATGTGCAGTGAAGTTCTAGACATTTAAACTTATGAAGTTCTTTATTTTTCAAATTGTCTTTATTTTGGTTATTCAAACATTTTACATCAGAAATAAGTACTTTTGTTTTTTTTCTCAAATGTGTTCTGAATCAAATTGACATCTGTCATGTTTATGAAACTAAGCTGTTCACTGAATACATTCATCTCACTGTGTTTTAATATGAAGTTTGATCATCTGTCGTTATAGTTTCATCTGTTAAAATACATATACCTGATTGTATGTTTTTTGAAATGCCACACTGGAATGTGTTTCATCAAAGTCTTGTAGTAAACGTGTATACATTTCAAAATATTTTCAAAAAATCTCTCTTTTCTCTCTTCAAAACTCCAACACAAAATGACAAAACAGAATTTTCATAAGTTCCTGGCACACTTATAATATCTGTAATAGTAACTGTCTTAAAACTAACCAGGTACCAGGTGTTTGAATCTGTTTGCATGTTAAGGATTTTCTATGCTGAAAACGCCCTGTTGAAATAGAAGTTAAATCTACCCCTGAAAAGCCTTTTCAGCAGGATGTCCCACTGAACACTTTTTCTGTTAAGGAGACAGATTGAACCGTATCGTGACTGAATTTTTACAGTTGGCTCTGTAGCAATAATGACCCTCAACATGTATGTACTATCAGATTTTTTCAGTTCTATTTTCACACACATACAGTACACCGAATTAAGAAAATATTAGGGATATTTAATAATGATATAAAGTCATGTAAAGGGTGTTATCCCTTATTGATTTCCCTTAAGTTTCCCTTAAATTCAAAAAGGAAGATGTGCTAAAGGGATAAAGGCAGTTATAGTTTTGAAACTTTGCGATGGACTGAATGTGGGCTTTAACAACTTGGTTCCAACTCCATCTCAGCTCAATAAAATGCCACTTGTATCTTGACTCCTCAGTGTAGACACAGTAGACTTATTGTTGTTTTTATTTATACTGTACAAAGTCCGGGTTGACTTCTGTGTCTGTGTACCCACGAAAATATAAGCTCTGTCTATCGTATTAATGCTTAACTTCTATCCATATTTTTGAAATCCCTTCCCGTCTTGAAGTAAAATCTAGTATTTTGTTTAAAGACTGCAACAATAGATCAAATAAGGCATTACCTTGTGTTTTATATACAGTGTGTATATTCTTTTTTCTTTAAAATGTGCAATTCTGCGTTTATGTTTTCTTTTTCACGATAATCCAACTTGTTATGATAAGAAAAACCACAGTCACAAGATACAAATTACACTTACTCACAAAAAACACCAACATAAGACAGGCCTGTTCTGAATAATGCACCTTCCACACAACATTAAAACAAGGGATGACAACATGATAATAAAGGAATAACATCAAAATTAGTTTTAAGTAGATGGCAGATTAAACCATGTAGCCACATTTAAAGATGTAAACAAGACTGAAATTCTGTAGCCACGCTAGCGCCAAGACTGTGATGCCCATTACTTTCCAGAAAAAGTGTTGTATGGGTGAAAAAACGTTGCTTTTCGTAGTTCCAATAACTCTACAGTTTGAGCCTGAGGGTGGCGCCAGAGGAAAGGCGGTGTAATGTAATTCCTAATGGTTTCTGCTCCTTAAGAGGGACTTCTCAGCCGACGTTGCTCTTTTTGGCGCTAGTGTGGCAAAAAACACTGAGTGAAATCAAATTTAAAAGGCAACAGAAGCGATAGAAAATACATCATTAATACACATATCACCGCCCTTCAAACAATGATTGAGTCATAGGTTTAACATCAGTTGTTTTTGCAGCAGATGTCTGACAGGAGCGCCTGTCTCCAGCACAGAGTGTTTTACTTTGTCTTTTCCCTTTTTTTAGTTTGTATACAAGTACACTGTACAAAAAAGGTTAAACTGATGGAAATAACCGCACTAAAATGGCATGGAAAACTACCGCACAGGAACCAAGAGGGTTGTTGGATTGGCCAACAGAGCACCGACATCTCTGATCAGTATCCGCCTTTTTTTTTTTCTCAGTTTCATAATTTGTTTCTTGACTTGTGCGTGAACTGACTGCCGATGATGTGAGCAGTGAAGCTGTCGGCTTCCAAACAGCCTCCGCGAGAAGAGATTTTTAGGGAGAGCAGGAAAGGTGGCGGCGTGGAAGTAAAACCGGTAGTTCTCATTCACAGGCCAGCTTGCTGTCAAAGCTCGACAGGCCAATGGCAAAGGCTTGAAGAGCGCACATGGGGTAGTTGAAGTCCAGAGTGAAGATGTCTTCGGCCACTCTGCCAAACTGCATGACAATGTAGTCAGCTAGAGGCAGAGGGAAACAGTAAAACAGCCATACAGCGTGTTAATCGTTGCTGTAAGCATGTAACGGTGCAGAAAATGCGTGGGAAAGAGAGGGCGAATACTTACGGTCGTTGTCGTGAACTATTTGAAAGTTTTTGACTGAAGCTTGGGTGACGCGGCCGTGGAAGTTCAGCACATAAGACTGGGTGTCGTCGTTCCACACAGGGGCCTTATTGTGCAGCTCAATCAGGTTGTCCAGTGAGTGGTTCTGCCACCTGCTCAGGAGGCTCTCCTGCTCCTGTAACACAAACATACCTATTTAAATTGATGCTCTTGTTCAGAGTGAATCCAAACACATATCAAACACTTTGTCTTCACACAGTGTGGGTACAGCTATACAGTCCAAACTGTATATTTTAGCCAAGGTGAATATAAATGTACAATATATATAAAATCATACTCAAACAACATGATCCCAGGACTGTCAGACTCACATTTTGAGGCCTTACAGGGACTCTTTCAAAATTCATGTTCATGCCCGGGATGATTACGGTCATCTTACGTGGTCCTTTGAATCCCAACACATTTGTCTCCTGCCAAACAGTACAAAGAGTGCGACAGTTTCACTTTGTGTTATGAATGAACTGGGGATGTAGCGTGTGCCGTGCGTGTCTTTGTCATTTACTCACGTAGCAGATGGCAGCCAGTTCCTGTCGTGTGTTGCTCTCCTCCAGCAGCGCCCCGGGGTTTTTGCAGGGATTGGTGCCGTTGTCGTACACCGTGAATTTGGTGCCCATGAGGTTGGACCTGACAGAATGCACATTGGTGATGAAACGATTACACCACTTCAAATTTGTCAACTTGATGGCACCTTTAACACCCGAGTCGTGTGGAGAGGCAGAAGCAAAAGCACTGTTTCAAGCAATTAGACTTCCTGCTAACTGTCCAAAAGCTGAACAGTGTAATTTGCTTATACTTTAGGAGAATTACAGAATACTGTAGGATTTTAGGTAGAATCAGTCTGACCTTTTATGGGCACAGGTAGATCTAAGAGTGAGTGTGGTTTTACCTCAGTTTACCTATGAAGCTCTCTCCCTCTCTCGAAAGATCAGTGGCATCCACTGACATAAGGTAGTTGGACGTCTTACTCTTCTTTCGCTTCCTTCCTGCCAGCAAAAACACCTGAAAAGAGAGACAGAAAAAATGTCCCATTTACATTTAAAAACGAGTCTTGCATATTAAGGTAGTTTTAAAAGTTTTAAAAGTAAAGAAGTTACACTTTTTTTTCTTTTTTTATGGCTAACGATTCACTTAACATACAGTATATAACAATTCTTTAGGGGTATAACTACTTATTTTCATTGTGGAATAACTACCAGCTATTCAATTTCAATAAATTATTTTGTCTGTAAAATGTCAGAAAGTTGTGAAAAATGCAATTATAATTTCCCACAACCCCAGTTCAACCAAGCCCAAAGATGTGCTATTTACTATAATAAATGACAAAGAAAAGCACCAAATCCACACCTTTGAGAGTCCTGGAACGTGGAATGTCAAAAATGATTAATTGTTTATCAAAATAGCTGCTGATTAATTTTATGTCTATCCACCGATCGACTAATCATTTCAGCTGTTAGCCGTTAGGATAACTTATTGCACACACTCACTCTCTTGCCATCCTCTCTCTCCATGTGCATGAAGTAGGTGGGGTAAAGGCCGCGGTCCATGCCCTTCTTGTCCCGAGTGATTCGACATTTAACAGTGATGCCACGTGGAGCCGGACGAAAGACAAACTCCTCTAGATTGGCCACATCAATTACTGCGCTGTCTGCTGTGGGTGATCCGGGGATCACCACCTCCTGAATATGGAACATGAACTTTTGTTATGATAGCTTATTTACGCAATATTTAGAACTGGGATGGGGATTGTGTAGTATACGCTTGAAGCTTGTTGGTGAATGCGTTTCTTGGGCCACTCACAGGAATGTCCTTGCCACTGGCAGCAGAGGCGGGTCTGTTGGTGTCTGCGTTAGGGGACAAAGACCGTGTCCGTTCCTCCTCTACATCGTCCTCGTGCTCGCTGGCTTCGTCGAAGTTCATACTGCCGCACAGGCCTGGGGAGGGAGAAGAGGCAAAGGTGAGAGAGAGCTTTAATGATGCATGAAGGTCTTTACAATATTCATGCTGGGAAGCTCATTCATACAAGACAAAGCCAGAGGCTCTGTGTATATTCCCAACTACAAAAGAATCTCAAAGACTTTATCTTATTTCTTTGGTTTTGGTAAAAAAAAGTGTCCCCAAGGTGGATTTTACGTTTTTTTTGGTTCTTCTATGGTCTTTGATATATCACAACTAATTTATCAAGAACTGATGCAATCCTTGAGCAATGGCTGAAGCAGAAATAGTGCATAATTCAGTTAAAATCCCTCCCTTTTATAGTTTTTTTTTTTAGCAGGGTACTTTTTTTTTTACTTTTACTCAAGGGAGAACCTTTAACTGGAAAAGAGGAAAGTGAATAAAGCCTTGAGAATCTAACTGAACCAATCCAAACTCCTTTCTATCAAACCGAACAACCTGATCATCCAGTTAAGCTGTGCACAGCACTTACCCTACAGAAAGGTCACATTTGGCTAGTGGCCTCAATTGAAGCCCTACCTGTCACAAACAATGCATCTTTTTCTAAGTCACTTTCTGCGAGGGTGAGATTAATGTCAAGAGAAGAAGCTGAACATCCCTCCAAGACTTGCATCTGTGCACTTGTGAAGAGACAGCTCCATGCAGTCATGCAGATGTAAAATGGGCCTAGCTGACTGCAGCCAGTCAAGACCGCTTGAGACATCTGTCTCTTCGTTGATAATTGGATTCATCAGCCAGGACGCAGCTCTTGGCTGCAGTTACAGCCCATCTGAATGTGCTGTCAGGGGATGACAGTGGTCCGCTGGTATGGAAAGATCTCAGTAAGCAGGGGAAATTGTGTTTCCCCACAGCTCTGCAGTGTTAAAGATGTAAAACTAGAACACTTTTCACTTGGATTGAAATTTAACTTTAATTAATTGCATGACCAGAGATGACATTGATGGTAACAGCGAGGTTGGTATGAAATTATAGAGCATGTTGCACAAGTTTCCCTAATTACTGTAATCCAATCTTCAGCTTTGGAGTGAATAAAGGAAAGTAATTTTGGCCCACAATTCAGACACAGTGCATTTTCTACTTGGCATGCAAAAGAGGCCACATCCTCCTTCAAGCCTGACCAACATATCATGGCAGGTTAGGGAGCAGAAGGGGTTGGAAAGCATTGACCTAAGCAGGAATGAACAAGAATAATAATGTGAGAGACAACACAGTCAAACACAATATGTAAACCGGGGTATTTACAAAAGAGGAACCCAGGATATGCAGCTATCCTTGATATTAACTATTGTGAAAGAATGTTAGCCTCCCTCTAACAGGGACTCCAGGGCTCCAATTACAACACTGAAGAACGTTGTGTGAGGCTTATAAAATCAACCATCTGGAAATGTCAAAGAGGACTCACAATGGGCTAACCAACAACCTACTAAATAAAAGCAAAAACGACACGCATGCAACATAATAATGAGCACACAGCAGGTCAGGAATACTGAATTTCAGCCACCCAAAAATGCAGATCTTGATGGAATAAGCTGATCAAATATGAATGTACCTCAAAATTTCTTCTGTTTCCTTTGGGGTTGGGGTATTATGCAAGGACAGAGAGCCAAAAATACCTGCTGGAAGTCCTGAGGACATATTCTTATGCTAAACTGGGCTGACATTAACAATGAGGCCTTGCATTATTGAGAAGGACAATGACATTTGCTACTGTGGCGTCACGTCACACTAAAGCCCAGGGAAAAAGATCTGATAACCAGAGCCACTTTTGATAATTTGACCCAGGATTCAATTGTGGCTCTGCAATGCCAACATTATAACATTTGTGGAGCTGTTTTAACCTTTAATCGTGTTCCTTTAAATGAGAGTTAACATCGTTTTAGGGTGGAGAGACTTGTTTTTAGCTCCACAGTAGCAGGTGGATCTAAAAAGTACACCATCCACTCTGGGCTAGATTTTAATGCATCTTCCATAAACTTTATAAATCCCTGCCTGCCAGCTGGCTGGTGAGAGTGGGTGGCAGTAGCTATAATGATGCCATAGATGAGCGCTGCAGTATGAACAATGCCCTGGCCTATTATTAAACGACCCATTTCTCACTGCGTCACCATCAATCACACCACTGTCCGCATCCATATTCCATACTGCAGCAAGAGACAGCTTAAAAGTCTAGGGGATGTCAAAAAGTCTGACTTTGCTTAACAATAGCTGCTTATATGGAGTGAATTACAACTGCAAACACATTAACACACAGTGACTATATTAGGCTGGTCCTCACTGACAACAACAAGAGAACTACACACGATACGCAACACAACTTTTCTTTATAAATGTCTACTACAGACTCAGTCTACTGATGCGGTTGTATATGCTTGTGTGACACTGGCTGTGTTTTGCTGTGTGTCTTTTTTTTTATCTCTCTCTTGCAAAAGAGATCTTGATCAGACAAAAAGGTGACAAAGACAAGGAATTAAGCAGGAAACCACATTGGCTATTAAATGTGACTGAAGCTGTATCTCCCTTTAACAGGGAGGACATAAGTCAATCAATAGGCTTCACGGAATTAAAATGCTTTAATAGAAAGTGCCTCACTAATCCTTTATGAAGTAAAGTAAAAGGATATTTGAGGATGTAAAGGAGGAGGTTGACTGTAGTCTAGGGGTGTGCCATATAATTTTGATTACCGCTGCTTATTAAAAAACACAGTAAAAACCTAATCATAAGGATATAAGTGGATACGTCAGACTTGGATTTTACTTCAAGAGTTGTTAAGAAATGTTTTGATTTGCGTAAACTCTGCCAGGACTCACCTTGTTTCTGCAGTAATTCGTGGATATCAGTCTTGGGCTCTAGCAGCGTCTCAGTGTCTCCATCCCTCTCCGGCTCCTCAGCAGGGGACTGGGGCTGAGACTGAGACTGGGACTGGGACTGAGACTGGCTCACTGACAGGATTTGGATTTTCATTCCCAGATCAGGGGCTTCTGAGCCCAAGAACGCTGCTGGGCCATCAATACCTTCAGCAGGGCAGAAACAGTTGTAACAGGAGCTGATAATGTTCTCATGTTTTAATAATTACAAAGAACTGTTTGTCTGTCTCTGAGCTATGCTCCAACTGAGTCATCACTTTTGCTGAAAAGCTCCACTTCTCTAATTAGCTCAGGATTGGCCTGAGGTTTTGTTGAGTGAGAGCCTTAAAGAGGTTATATTAAGTACCTGTAATGTATGATTTGTGTCAGGTATTTCTAAACTGTACCACATCCACGCCTGTAGTATGATGTGATGTGTAATTAAACACATGTAAACAGAATGTAGCACATTAATACCTACTTTTTTTATCCTACGAGGAAAGATTATGTGAAAATGAAATTATGCAAAAATAAAAAACAGGTCTTTTTCTCACCATCCATGATGACATCATTGGTGATACTGACTTGAGACTCTACCAGAGGGGCCTGCTCTTCACCACGCCGTGTCCTGGAGCGCCGGGGCCGAGTCTCTGTGTTGGGCTGGACCATCAGAGGTTCCTGACGCTTCCTCCGTTGCTTCTGCTCCAGCAGTGCCCTCTGTGGACCAAACGGGGAACGGAAATAGATAAATGTGCTGGGTTTCAAGGCACATGACTGGAAAATTACTGCATGTAAATATCAGGGTTCTATTAAATATTTAAAAGATTGAGGACGTTTAACCAAGCTGGATAACATCAACTCTATGAGTCGAGGGTAATTACATTAATATGCATGATGAGTTCCAACCTGTGGCTAACCGTAACCATGTTATATAGATATACATACTCATAATACAGACTGTAGATGAGAGAGAGAGACTGATGGGAATTTGGTTTCCACCAGTAGATCCTCCTTAATGTTACACAATGGACCTTTAAGATATCAACTTTGTAACCTAGTGTTATGCGACCGACTAACTCACTGACCTACACTGCCGTCTCAAAAGCCACAAGCTAGACAAGTCACATAACAACACAGTGTACAGGTTTTTGTAAACCTCCTGGTCCTACGTAGGAGGAAAGACTGATACATCCTGTCTAGCCGAATTGGCCATCAGGGTAAATTCTTGCATAGCTACATGACAGAATAAACTATTTTATATAATAAAAAAAAGGCAACCTTGAAAAACCTTTCAAAATATAAAAAAAACAGGAAATTAATTTATTCAAATAACAAGTATACTGATAAACACCCACACTGTATGGACAATGCAAATGCACTGTACAGCTGATGTGAATGCAGGATGACTCACACAGTGGAAAAATATTAAGAGTGAAATCAAAAGAGAGGGGCAAAAAATAAAGCCATAATAAAAGCCAACAATCATGCCAAGGCCAGAATACCACCGAGTGCAATGAATGGGTTTACAGAATAGCCCAAATAACGGGTGCCGAGACGGTGTCATTTAGTGTTACTGAAGAATGACTAACAGTCTATCCTACAAAGACTTGGTAAAGAAAGGCAGGTCTTTTAAGCATCCAACGAAACGTGAGCACAGACCTCTTCCTTAACCGGCATATTTGCCTGATGATTATACAGAATTGGTATATGATTTAGGTAGTATGGTATAGTGATTTATGATTCATTTTATAAGTTTCAGTAAGGGTAGAAAATGTATCCCGGTCATGTGGTATCCACTCCCCCACCCCAAGCCCCAGTCTCTGTGGTCAAAGCACCCAATGGATTACGCAAGCGCATTAATTAGCGCGTCAAATGCACAACAACAAGCCTTGTTTAGTGATGCTGTTTAGTGAGCTGGAAGAGACCAGGAGGCCTTGTCTCATATTCGCCAGATGAAAAAAAGCTTTCATAACCCATCAGTCATTGTGTTGATACTGACAAAATGTCTCTAAGAAATCTGTCTGACCCTCTGTACAACCCCATTAACATCTGCCACCGCTGAAAAAGTGGATTCATTTTTACATCATCGTTACATATAGTGCAAAGAGGCATAGTGCATTGACAGCAGATGAGAAAATGACCCCCATGACCCAACCTTGAGCAAGAGGTAAGAAAAGAAATAAGTAAAAAGGGTGATTAAGGAATAGAAACGGTGTTACCGAATACATAAGTTCTTTATTGTACAAGTGTATGATGAGTCTGGGAGCTTTATAAGCTGGACCTAGATTTGTTATCATTTCAAAAGACTCTGCTTTAAGAGGACCGGGATTTGCATACTTGCTTTATGGCTATAAATAAAGGCGACAAATGAATAAAACATAAAGCAGGATTATCATAATCAACATCATTACTGTTGGTGTAATAAATGGATGTGGAAATACTGCCAAGTTTCAAGATGCATCACAACAGTGATGGGGGAAAGACTGCTGATGGTGAAGGTGTAGGTAAAAATGAATCTGGCCTGAAGCTGAGCTCCAAATTTTTAAATGTTCTAGATATTTTCTAGATTTGTTTGGTGTGACCTAACTTCTTCTGCCTTTTGTCAAGATACTGGCTATTGAATGAAGGGAAATTACATGGGAAACAACTAAAACATTGGACTAAAGTAAGGTTTAATGACTTCTTAAGATTTAGTTTTACCTGCACTGTGTCGGTCCACACTCTGGACTAATTCTCCACATGAAAGACTAGTTTGTGTTGACTTCCCTTATAGTTGCTATTTTAAGTTAATCTATTGTTAATCTATCCCATTCTTTTGTAAAGACTCTGTACTTGGCATGTTGAGACCAGGATGTGACTTCATTCTGTCTTTCCTGTATCAGCCAAAACACCAGAAAAAGTAGACCAAAGATATAAATCAGATTTAAGGAGACATACTGTATATTAAAACGTGTCTCTTTGCAAAAGATCTGAGAACAAAAGAAATTGAAATTAGAAGTTAAATAATCTTTGTCTGGAATTCTCTTTCCTATTTCAGACACAGATATTTAATTCATACAAACTGTTATCCTCACACAAATGAAAAGAAAATAATATATAAAAAAGAAATATTAGAAGTTACCAACCCTCTCCATTGACATCCTGAACAAGTGTGAGCCAAAGTTAACAGGTTTCTCTATAGAAAAAACGTTACAAGTCCCATTTGTCTTGAGGTCAGATGAAACTACATTCTCCCCCAAAGAGTAGCACTCCTGCTGGGTTGGACTCTGGCTCCCTGTCCCTCATTCCTCTCCTGGAGTTTGACAATCGATAAACCAACAGCCTCCTCTGCACTATGTGGTCCTCTGACAGAAAAAAGGTCTGCCTCTCAGGCGAATGCTGAGCGCCAGAGTGTGTGTGTTTGTGTGTGCGAGCGTGTGTGTGTGTGTGTGTGTGTATGCGCGGCCACCGTTGCTAACTGAATCAGCAGTCATTAGTGCTCCAGCGAGAGAGAGAGAGAGAGAGAGAGAGAGAGCGAGAGAGAGAAGAGAAAGAGAGGTGCACTCAAAGTGAAATACGGTCACAACCACAGTGCTCTGGTTATTATTGTCGAAATGGTTTTCATTTTAATATTTGAAACAGGGTGGGAAACACTGAATTGAGTGAACACAGTAGACACATGGATTTAACTCTTATTGTTTGATATTTATTTATCTATCAATTCTCTATAACACGCATATAATCCCCCTCTAGGTATAAGTAGACACGTTTGTCCTCATGAGTTACGTAAGAACAGAAGACTCTCAAGTGAGGCTGGTTGGACTCAGTTGAGAGTGTGCTGTACCACTGAGCCACACTGGGACCATGGGACACACACACACACACACACACACACACAAAGCCAGGCACCCTGCACTAAATCCCTCTCTTCCTTTGAACTCACCAACCTGGCCCTCCTCCTTTCTGCCTAATGTGTGGAATAGTGGAGTGCGGCTTCCAGCTTAAATCAAAGCTCTACTCCGCAGCTCTTCAGCAAGGTTTCGGGATAAAGCATCTTACAGAGACGCAGGGGGAAAAGGATGAAAAGAGAACAAATGTGCGACAGAAGAAGGGCTATGTCAGGTAATGGGTGGGTAAAGAAGATAACTACACTTTGGGAGTAAGTAAGCATTAAAATTGTGACTGGGCGGGTGGAAAACAGGAGGTTTCCAAATCAACAACATAAATCACTAAATTGCACACCACTGCAGTGATGTTGGAGCTACTCCTGCCAAAAGCAGGCACCCCCGTGGTGACACAGAACTCAAAGTCATCTCAGCCCTTTAATTTCACCGGATTGATGCAGGATCTTGGCAGGTGCTCGCAAACACAACAGGTTAGCTCTCAACCTCACATTGTCTGTGTGTGAGTTAGAAGGCTTAATCAGACTACAGTGCCGCATAACAGCTGTGAACTACACCAGATGTTCTTTAAAAGGACAACGACAAAAGAGTCGGGACGTCAGAGTATAAGGAAAACAATACGACGAAAACAAACAGCACAAAAGTGTGAATTGTCAGTGTGTGTTGTTCATTTGTGAATGCAGTTTGGCTTCCTACCTGTTTTTCCAGCTTCTGCTGCATGAGGCTGGCACTGTCGTCTTCGATGCCACTACAGAGAAAAGGAGAAACCTTTCTTATAAAGAGTCTCACACACATTCATCGTTAAAAGAATCTATAACGAATTAGATTTTCTGTATCAAACCAGTAGAGGTCACCACTGTTGTTGCATTAACACAAGGCAATGAAGAGGTTTTATCCTGTATGGTCTTCGAGGGAATTAATAGGGCTTAGTGACAGAAGTGGTGGTTTTAAAAGCATGAATCAGTAATGTAGGGAGAACTGAAAATATCAATCCTGCAGTACAACTAAAATAGCAAAGGAAGAAACCAATATAGATTAGAACCTAAAACCAAATAAGGACATTCTCTGAAAATGATTGCAATTTCGGGAAAGACAGAGAATGGGAGCAAGGAAAAGAAAAAAGGACTAAGCTCCAGCTGAGAGAATGCCTTGCAGTCTGTGTCCTCTGGGCATTTACCCTGGACACCTATCTGAAGGGACTGGGCCCATGTTGCTTGGCTACCGAGAGAGAGAGAGAGAGAAGGGCAACAGCAGGAGTCTGTACTGTCGAAGTCAGAGACCTACAGTATTCCTGTCAAGCACAAGTCACCCACATACACTGATGTAATGTGTGGGTCACAACTCCTTTCTTCCATCCTTTCCTGTCGGGTACAGCTTTAAATATCACATGTTCTGCTGAGCTGAAATGAGTTCTTTTTTATAGAAAAGGATTAAGGGTATAGGATGGGAAGTTTTCAAATCACGCTGCCCGTATCTGACTCGCTCATTCTCACTCTTTATTCCAATCTCCCTTCACACATCCTCTCCACAGCTCTAGTGTGTAGGTGATGACACACACTACTTAAGGACCTCAAGCCCCGACGCTGGCTGACATCACGGCTCGTCTCTGAAGGACAGTCACTGAATGCCAAAAGGAAACTAATTTAAAACAAGAAGAGCTCTAGTGCTTTAACAAGCCTGTTCCACTCTTACGAAGGCCGGTGCGTTACAATTAACACCATCATCTGTAGCCCGACAGCCAGCACGGGCTTGAGTCCTGATCTGGCGATTCTACATCAAAATGAGTCACCTCGCGCCAGTGTGTCCTATCATCACTCGTAAATCCCTCTCCATGTATCCCTCACTGCTGATATTGGCAAACACATGTGTCCCCTGGGGAGGCCACCTGAGAGCAGGTGCTGGTGACAGGGAGGGGGGCTATATCAAGGAGGATGATTGTAGTTTTTAATTACTCTTGAGGACAGAGATGGGTGAAGGTTGTGCAGGTGGACTCATCACTGTGGCCCGATGGATAGGATGCTTTTACGAGGGGGGCTTTTACAAAACAGTCCGTCTCAAACTGTAATTATGTCTAATAATCAGACGAACACACATATAACTGACTGTGTTTACTCAGATCTCCCATTGGACTGTGCCATGATCATGTTGTTTCCATGCTACAAAGCTGATTAATGGCTGAAGGCCACACCCTCTACATTACATTATAACAGGGTTTCATTGTTATTTCCAACCTCAAACACTCTTTCTGTCTGTAACATTTTGTTTCCCCAGACAAAGACATTCCACGTGACAGCGACAGATGAAGCACACTAAGTTTGTTTGCGGCATAGACATCAGTCGTAACTGATGAAAGAGCCTTTTGAACATCTCTGACATGTTATGAAGCAGTTTGATTGCCTTGTGTCCAAAGAAAAGTCAGACAAATGTAAAAATGCATCTAGAATGGAGGTCCTTGACATATGTTACTGTGATTATTCATTCTCTAGCAATCAAGACTATTATAATAAAATAATTTTTGGTTGCGTTTATATCATTGTACATTGAATATTATGGGGTTTTGGGCTGTTGGTCAGACAAAACAAGCCATTTAAAGATGTTAACTCGGACTTTAAATGGAGGCATTTTTCACTATTTCATAGACCTAGTTGTTTAATTGATTAATTGATCAACCCAGAAAGTATTCAGCATATTAATAAATACTGAAAATAATCATTAGCTGCAGCCCTACACACCCATTTGTGCTGTAACCACCTCCACAGGAAAACAATAAAATAAAAGCTGCAGGTTATTCAAAATGTGTTAACCTGGTAACCAAGTAACAGGTTGGAAAAGGAAAGTGTTGTGAGTGTGTGTTTGGGCGAGTGTATTGCTGCCTACCTTGCTGTTGAGTTAGAGGAGAAGCTGGCAGAGCTGGAGGGTCTTCAGGGAGAATGACAATTTGGCACCAAGGTAGCCAGTAGCACAGGACATGGAAAATAAGAAAATAGGTTCAGTAACAAGATAAAAAACGAACAAGAACTCTACGGGCTACGAATAATACTCCATAGTGCTACAGGCTTTACAATGATTCATCAGTAGCTCGATGAAACAATAAAGCTGTTAGAGTCAACTGTATTATTCTTTAGGAGGACAGTAATTATCTGATTAAGTCAAAACAAGCTGATAATGAATGAAAAGACAACATCCTAAAGAGGATTATCATAAATAGTTCAATCTGCTGGGGGTCGAGAGAATGTCCTCGACCACAGATCTTCTTGGAAAACATGCGCACAATGCACAAACACAGTTCAGTGCCTCATCACCGCTGTGAGTGATCAATGTTTCATTAGTCCATCACAGCTTGGGTGACAAGAGAAAGACACGCCACCGTTGTCCCTTCCTTGTGTGTCAGACCAGGGTAACCATGGAGATTTCAGCTCCGTCAACAGCGCACCTCCACCAGCATTGATTAAAAACCTGCAGCCAGTTCTTGGGCTTCACTGTAATTGGAGGCCTTAGCAGTGTGCTGTAAAGATTTACAGACTGGCAGAGGCAGGGGTCTACCAGGGCGTTTCATTTGTTTTCAGCCGCACGTCAAAATATATTTTCCTAATTTTTTCTGAACATTCGGCCAGAGGTTTTTGTGAGAAAATAATCAACCGTGCAATTCAATATCATCAACCTTTAAGAGAAAACGTCGAGCCTAATATGATTTCTAATGGTATAAATAATGAAATGCTAATAACTGTGTATCACACCACTGTTGATTCAGGGTGCAAAAGAGGACGGGTTAACAAGTGACTTGATGACAGTATCAGAGCTATTAAGAAATTGCATGCCTTTGACTAGAGGGGTCTTATTAATCTTATGAGCACGGCCCGTTTTGACTGTTCATTTAATTAAATGCCTTTCACTTTCCCACTTCAAAAGGAAATTGGAAAGTTGAATGAGCATAACTTAATGTTGGCCACAGGCAATTCAGCTTCTGACTTAGAGAGGATACAGAATAAAAGGAGGACTGATAAGATTAAATCCTTAAATCCCTGTGGATCGGTGCATGGCAACCAGAGAGAAAAAATGATACCAAAATACACTTTGAAAGAATTAAAAGACAAGCAGAGTGTCTGTCCTCTCCCAGCGTGAAGCTAAGCAGTACCTCAAAAGTTCACTTATGTAAAAATGGTCAGAAACAAGTGCAACTGTTACTTACTAAAACACAGGTTTTGGTATATAAGCCCAATGGTACCAAACCAAACAGGGCAACCTCGCTGTTACGACAGGAAACAGAGCACAATTACTTCACCTGGCTGCTGTTTGCCAATAAAACGTTACAGCACATAACGCACTGTACTGATTATTCAAACCAGATTCACCCTGGTGTTGATTTTTGATTAGGCTAACCGTGCTTTGACTGACATGCAGGGTCTAAAATGAACACCCGCCAAGTGCCAAATGCACGTAAATTTTGGATTCAGCATAAAAAATAAAAAATAATTTAAAAAATTAAATAAATTGGGGTCACCGGTGGAATTACAGCGCAGGGCCAGGTTTACGTCGCTGTGTTTTTAATGTGACCCTTACTGTCCACAGTACCCTATCATGACATTAGCGAATCAAATCAAAGTAGCTTCCTACTATTTGGTGCTTTCTACACAATGTCTGTCTATGTTTTTCCCATAAGAAACATCTGCGTTACATGTCTACATGTACACATTCCCAGTGTTAGGCCACCAAAAACTAAAACAAAGATGAGGAGATCCTGGCTAATATACGGAGCTCAAAACCATGATGCAGAAAATATTTTTTGCCATTGGCAGATGAGCCAAAAAGTAAATTTTGGACATGAGATTGCTATTAACCTCACTCAGCTGCAGGTTTTTAACAAGCAACTAAAGTGTCTGTTGTCACTTTGTTGAGCTTTTTCTTATCTCAGATGAGGCTATGTAAAAAAATAAAATAAAAATAGACTTTCATGGAGGTTCATGGGGAAAACCCATATCCAAATGCAATAAACAAACTAACTGAAACCTTGAAAAACTGGATCACTAATAAAGGCAAGGACTTGATGTAACATACTGCATACAATACTGCTTTTATATTATATCTAGACATCACTCAAAATTCAAACAAGACGCCATAATTTCAATTGTTTCAGTGATCAGCTGGAAGGATATTCTCAGCACATCCTGTGTTACATGAGTCCTCCAATCAAGCAGCCTACAGCACACGAAGAAGAAGAAGAAAAAAACAGGTTGGACACACGTACGCAAATCACCAACTCTGGTTACAGCACAGTCACAGCCTGGTGCTCTGAATAAGTAACGACATGGTGGCAGAAACATGAGCGAGAGGAACATCTTCGACTGCAGGAGAGCCGAGAGGGATGGAGCAGCGACTGGAAGAAACATTAAAGTAGCACTGACCTCTGTTCTGGCACAGGCCACTCTGCAATTCTCAATCCTGAAAAGCCAATACAGCTTAGGGAACTAAAGCCAAAATATGTTTGTCTGTGTTAATGCAAGAGCCAGTTGTCCTGCTGGAACAAATAAAAGTGTTGGAGAACAGAAAAGTAGGGCTATTTTCAAACGACTGCCTCTAAAGTACCAAGATTATAATATATGTATGTGTGTGTGCAACTACCTGTATGACCAGCGGCTGTAGACAGGCTGAGATCCCCCATTCTTTACAGTGTCCATGGATGCGGCTGCAGGAATGCTAGTCCAGGGCTTTTCTATCTACGGTAATACAAAAATCTTCATCTACGCTGCAGCTCAGAGTTACTGCGCTGTCCTTCCTAACAGTAAGCCCTGCAGGCTCCAACATCTCTGCTGTTATGTGACTAAGAAAGAGTAGCTACGTCCCACCCAGGGGAGTGACAGCTACCAGTGCCGAGGCAGACTGAGGTTGGGAGGCTTGGAGCTGTTACCATGACTTCACGCTTGAGGCAACGCAGCAGGAGTCAGCCAGGGATAGGTATGAAAGTGACAGGCCTGAATACTAGTGTCACAAAGATCCGCTTTAATAGAACCAAGTCTGGATGTTTTATTAACTTTCTAAAGAAAAATCAGTCGGACTAGTCACTATCACCTAAGTTCCCTTATTTTACCGCCCGACTACTTTCCAGTAACTTTTTGAAAGGCTCAGCAATCAGTCATAGCCCATTTCCTCTGACTCATAAGGGGGCTCCGACGTTTATCAAACCACAGACGCACACTCTGTCTGGCATCTCAGTTATATGCAATAGCTGGAATTTATTGAGCTTTAAATAGTCCAAACCTCTTCTAAAAATGAATGCCCCGTTCAACTGTCAGCGTGTGAGTAACATATTCCAGTCTGTGCTCCTTGGTTGATCGTATTGAAAGGCATACGCTGTTTTAAAAAGGTAACTCAATGAACTGAAACCTATAGATTAACCTTTCTGAAAACAGACACGGTGTGGCGACCTCAATCTAGTTGCTAGGAAACCAGAATCTCCCAATCATTTTTTTCTTTCTATGCCTATTTTGCAAGAGCGAGAGAAAAGAAAGCACAGAGAGAAAATGAAGAGTGTGTTTGTGTATGTTTGTCCTGAGAGACAGCGGTAAAATGGCATATAAGTCAACTGATGATAAGCAGGGGAATCATTCACCGGAGGGAGTAATTACTGAAGTCAAAACAAATGATGGAAATAAGTTACAAGAGTTGATAATTATACAATTTCCCTCGGGAACCCCAAGGCGCACACTCCACTCATGACTCTCCTGCAGTAACGCTTTACTTTGTTTAGGCAGCTTTAATGAAACGACCATTAAGCGTTTGGTAAATTTGGCTTCTTGTGGTGACTGTAACTTCAGTGAAATGTATGCAGCACTCATCAAGGAGGGCGAGTGAGTCCAGTGCAAATACCAGAGATGTTTCTTCAGTGTCTTCAGTTGCAGAGTGGGTTACTCTGGCCAACTGGGTCAGATGTGCTTTGAATCCACAACCGAACCACAAGCCATGCTTGTAGTTGCAGAGGTCAACCGCCATGCTTGAGCAGAAATTAAAAAAAAATGATTTATGGTTGCGATGGTCAACTGGCAGTTCAGTCTGCTGTATTTTCCCACGGTGCCGGCAACTCCTATAAACCAAAGCGATGTATTTTTTTGTAAATAAGCAACTAGTGAAGCAACTCTTAGTGCTTATCCGCAATCTTTCTAACCTTGTTCCATAAAGTGAGCACTCTATAGGATAATGGATGCTTTTGTGATTGTGACACTGATTGTACAAGATATTAAATAGTGGATATAATACTGCGTAGAATCAAAGCAAGGCAAACACTCAACTAGTATAGAAGAGCCTCGGCAGAACTAGATTCAGTTGTCAGCAATAACAACATTGGTTAACTGTAAGCTATCCTCACCTTTCAGCTGATGATTCTAGGCCAATACTGGAAGTCTTAGGGCCCTATAAAAGTACAGACGCTCCACTTCTCATTCAGGTTATGTACTTCAGTCTCATCACTAGCCTTGGCAGTGATAATACGGTGCGACAAAGGAACAGAAAACATCAGCCTCCCGCTTTCAACACCACACTCATGTAAGCAGTCATTGCAACACTATTTGTGATGCTGTTATGAAAACTGTCGCTCCTCAGTTGTGTCAGCTCAGTCAGTTGAAACGGTTGAATGACAATGAAAATGAATTAAACTCTAACATTATCTTATATTAAAGATTTGGAAAAACACACTGCTACTACTACGACCAACAATAATACTAACTGTAATCAATACGTGTGTGTGAGATTAACAAAAAGGCAACAAGAAGCAGGGAAAAGGCCCCTTAGTCGAACTCTCTTTGAAGGTCGATCATTACAAATGCTGAGTCAGCCATCTGTGAACTTTAACACAAACTGGGTCGGCTGACCCTACAGAGCAGTGTGCATCACAGCTGGTGCGCCAAACGGGAATGAATCCATCGCTGCGTCTCACATTACTAAACAGACACAGTCACGAAGGCAAGAGTTCTCCCTGTGTTTAATCGCAGCGTAAAACATGAACAGGGTGGAAGCTATATGCCGAGACACTGACCGGCACCATTCGGATTATGGATTTGTGTTTTACCAAGACAGTTTAACAATAATATCCCCAATATTCCTATTCCTACTGAATGATTAGTGTATGAAACGCAGCTTTTCGACATCACTGTAAGTGCAATAAACATTATTTTCCATCACGTGTCAAATAATCAAATAATCAGGGAAGGACTGTGACAGGAAAGGGTGGGAGCTGCTTTGATTTTTATCTCTCTGCGAAATGAAAGCAGCTACCATCATGCACTCGGAGCCACACACGGACACATGTGACCCCCTCAGCCCAAAGCTTTCTGCCCACATCAGAGGAAAACAGTGGGAAGCACTATGGTGTATTATGCTGAGATGAATTCTGTGTGTCGAGTCTGACTGTGTCTATCAATGTGGGGGGGAAAAAAATCCATACTTCTTATTTTCTGACTGACTCGCTTATGTACTTACTCAGTTACTAACACCTAAAATTTAAAGCTTTAGTAGCTCGTTTGGGTGGTGAGGACATACACTACCTTACAGGAATGCTTTGACACAGAGGCAACAGAAAGGCATGCTCAAACATGACATGCAAACATTTGTTTCCCCCCCTTATGCCTCTCGCTTCATTGTATTTAAAGCTAAACCTAGTTACGGTTAGCAGACCGCTTCAGACATTGTAATTAAACAGACACAACATAACATAACATTCCCAAACTCGACGCAATCCTACATATTCAGGGAGGCGGGGTGTAATTATTATTTCACTCCTCAAAATACACAAATGCACTCATTTTTATCAACGAATACCTGGTTTAACTATCTAGATATGTAACGTTTTTTGTTTTTTTTTACATTGTTGGATAAGAGGAGTTCCCCATTACTTAAGTCCATTGCCTTCCACATTTGTTCCACACGAACAGCCTGGCGGACACGTTATTTATTATAGGCGAGGACACATATTAAACGCAATTAAAGCGCCTTTCTATCGTTTTCCCTTGTTCAGTTGTAACGTTAAAGCCATTTCAGACGCGATGTTGTGCTGAAAACCACGACCGTTAGCTCGCTCGCAAACCTGACATTCAATGAGCAACACGTATCGTCGCAATAAGGGAATAATTAGTAAAAACGCGGACATATTAACTGTCATTTGTGCTTTTCTGCCAGCTGCGGAATGTTACAGCTGGCGTGTTACCATCGGAAGCTAACGTTAGCTGCCTCTACTGTAAGCAACGGGGTGCCTTTATAAAAGTTGTGGGCGAGAGTTAAGTTTTCACGGGTTACAGAAAACGGTGAACACGTCTGCTGGCCTCTCGTCCCGCAGCTGGGCCAAACAGAGCAAGTAGTACCGTAACGCACAAGCCGCGGATGCTTTATTTTACCTTATGCTGTAGTAACTCATGTTTATCCGCCGTTGCTAGGGACGATCCTCGTGCGGCGGAACACTTTCTGTGGACGCGGTTGGGGAGAACTCTGGAACTCGGTCCTTAGTAACCGAGCACACCAGCAACGGGCGTTCCTATTGGGCTACCGATCACTTAGGTAGGAGTTGATTGGTGGACACTCTGGAGAAAGTGGTGCTGAGTTGTCCTCTTTAATTTTTTTTTCTCCTCCTCCCTTTTACTTTGAAATCCATCGTTTCAATTTAAAGATGCCTCTAATCCATGAAAAGCTAACGTATTGTTATATATATATATATATATATATATAAAAAAGATGACTATAAAAAGGATTTGGTACGGTGACCTGTAACCATGGCAACAAATACCGGTAGTCCGGGAAACTCTACGCTCTGTTACAATTACTGATGTCCCCTCCACTCTGATATTGTGATAAAATACATGTTTCCCAGGATTATTTGATTTAAAAGTGTATAGTTTTGTGTTGCTTTCATTATGCTGCAGATGGATTTTAGGCTCTTTTTCACTATCCCTGCCCTCCCATCACTAACTGTAGGCTGAGAGACGTCTTCAATCAAGAATTTAGTTAGCTCCTCTGACATTTATTCCATATATTTTATGCAACACATTTGGAATACAAAAAGGGGATTTCTGTTACATTGCTCACAATCACCACCAACAGTGTTTAACTGATCCTCCAGCAGCACCGTTGGTTTTATTAATGCCACTGACTCAAGATTTCATGACACTGGCAAAATAATACAGCGTTTAATGGATATTGGCAATGTAATATCAGTTACAGTTCATATGGAGGCAACCTTTTTCTCATATATGTGCCTTTTAAAAGCTGAAGCATAAGAAAAACAGACAATGGACTTGTGTTGCTAGATGCCAGGATTGGGTTTCAATATAAGGACTCTGATTTGCAACATAATCTGCAACAGTACAGTATAATTGGGATCTGTCTATACAAATGATCACATACGGAAAAAGCTTGCTATTTGGGTATTGAAGTAATTATTGCAATTTCGATTTATTCATTATTTGATCTGATTTGATTCTTACAATCACAACTACCAGGGCTGTGCAGAGAGCGTGGGTGTGAGAGAGTTATTTCATAAAATGCTCGGCTTGTTATTGTGAGGTTAAATCAAAGTAAACCATCAGTGAACTGCAGTATCAGTATCTCTTCTCTGTAGATATCAGTGCCTCATTGTTTTCTCATCAGCTCCATACATCAGCTGCGAGTGAACACATCTGAATCAGAGAGATGGCCCCGCTCTTTCATCAACAACATCAAACCCCTCCTCCTCCTCCATGTCACCTTCACCCCATAATCCCTCTCTGGTGTGTCAGACACCAAAATGTCAGGTGGCTGATTACATGGTGGTGTACATGACTGAGGCACAAGCAAGTGTAGAGGGGCTGAGGAGGGACAACTTCTCCCTTCTTGTATTACTTCTGGAGTGTCCACATCAGGCGGTGGACCAACACCGCTGACCTCAGAAGTGATGAACTCATTGGAGGCAGGTGTTGAAGCACCATCTGCTGGGATTCTGCATCTCTCTGTGACTTGAATAGATGGAGTTTCAAGTTGGTCCAAATGTCTGCTGGAGGATGCAGCAGCGTACGAAAATCTCTCCACATTTCTTTTTCTGATTGAGGTCGTCTGTCTCTTCGGTGTGTCTGAGTACTGTGCACTTGAAACCGTCCTTTTGATTCGGCATGATCCCCGTGGTTGATTTCCTGCGTCAGACACAACAGTACACTCTGTAGCTTTCTTGGCGCGTGTACCTTTTGCTTGATTAGCCTGGTCTCTTGACCTTGTCTGAAATGTTAATGAGGGGAATTTGCACACACTGTTTTTCCTGGACAGCTGGCTGCAGCTGTCGAGGATGCTTGTGGACGAGTGGCATTTTCTCCTCCCTCGTCTCACTGGAGGTGCAGCTGCAAGTGAACCGTCGAACTGTGGGCTGACCTAAGAGATTAAAAGTACAGTAATAACCTGAGTCACATATAACACATAGGAAGGTCAGGTTGATCTGCAGAGCCTTTAAGCTACAATATTATATTCAGTGACATACTCAGGGACACTTCAGCAGTGTGTTTGCATGCAATGTCTGCAACCACAGGGTCATGTTGCACCCCAATGGCGCTCATATGAATCAACAACTTACCCAGGAATGAAGAGCTGAGCTGTTGTGTGCTTGTGTCTCGGTGAAGAACTCTTTAGGGTTGAGCGCTGCTCGGACTTCAGGCACATTTTGGAGTCTGGCTCCACACAAAGTCCGCTCCAGGAACAGCAGGGGAGGCTTCTCTGTCTTTATGGCTTTACGTGGCATTAATAGAAATCATTCCCGAAGATCCTATAGTTGAAACAAAGCACCACTAAATCAGTATGTTCAAATATCTGACTGTTACTGTTCCCACACGCAGATTACTGTTTACGGCTCAATGTCCACAGTCAGCTGTTTACCTTTGAACGTTTTCATTCGTAGATACAAACCCGATATTATACATACCTTAATGTGATACTAAGCATAAGTGATGGCCACCATTGCAAACAATAAATAAATGCATAAACAGTTAGTAATTCCTCTTAAATTGTCCACTATACACTTTTTTTTCGTCGCCTTGTCACTTATTATTTCCCGGTTTCCACCATCGTCGTCTCTGATTGGTTTGTTTCCATCGTGGTCTTTTCTTACGGCTCCTATTGGTGGACTCGTGACCACGTGATCAAAGTGACGGAGGCAGCACCCGCAGCGCCAAAATTCAAAAACCGTTTCTGAATAGACCCGACGGCATGTAAATAACGCTAAATGGAAGAATATAACACATATCATGGATCTTTTGAGTTGCTGTCGAAAGTGAATCGAGTGTGGCAACTACTAGTAGGAGTCCAGCCGAGCGGAATTGCCTGAAATATTACAATAATATGAAGGTTTGGCTCTTATTTAGCTTTGTTGCTCGTTACAATAGAGTAGCCTGCTGGCTAAGTCAGCTAACTTAGCTTAGCTTCCAACCATGAAAGAAGTGAAAGAAAGCTGTAACGTTATTCAGACTCGCCAGGTGCCACAGTTAACCTGTATTTTCTTCAGATGTTTCCTCCAAATAATCTTCATTTCGTAGCTCGATGCTACATGTGTGTGTCAAATCGCTGTCAGACTGAACTCAATTTAAAAAATATTGAATTATACTGTATTCATAGCGTATTCTTAAAACGCACATCGGTATAAATCATTTGAACTGTTTCATCAGTAATTTAAAACATGTATTTTTATTCGGCACACCTAACATTAACAATGGACCGCTTGTTTTAATACAGTTTTCAAATCAAGTAACTTGCACCGCTTCTTGTTGCCACACTAGCTGTTAGCTGCTTGACAACAGTTACGTTAGAAACTATGAATTCATTCAACTTTTGGCTGTTTGCCAGGAAATAAACGTTACACCAACTGCAAACACGTTAACGACTGTTGTTCTAGAAGGCAATGAGTCGCCAGGAAACATAACCAACTGAAAATAGGCTGCTAAACTGAGCGACTTAAAAAAAACAACGGACACACGGATTTTGATTATTAACATACAGCGCCAGTCCCGCCAGTGTATAGTAAGTTATATTCTGACTGGTATTTGATGTGAGTTGTTTCTCTTCGTTTCAGTCTAAATCGATTAACGTTGTTGGCATACGGAAGAACGGTGTGAATGCAGCCTTTTGGTAACTGTTAGCACCAACTGTCTTGGCATTGACTTTACACTCTCTGCCAAGTGAACTTTAATCTACTGGTAATTCAAGTTACACAGGCAGGGATAAAACTTTCTTTCAGTGTTTTGCATGCTTTAAAACAATCTACTTATTTGTCTTTGTTATATTATTTTTTTTTTTACAGAATACCAGTGAACACCAAGGAGTATTTTCAATGATTTGATGACCATGAGACGGAGCCCAAGGAGACCCCTGATCCTCAGAAGAAGAAAGTTGCCCTTTCAGCAAAATGATCCACCAGCAGCTGAATCCCAAAGCCAGTCTGGTGCATCAGGCTCCAAAGAACCCTCTGAATCCGCTGCCGGTCAGTGCTTCCCCGATGGGGTCCGCATTATGGATCACCCTTCCATGTCTGACACACAGGTGGTCGTCATTCCCAAAACGGCAGACCTCCAGAGTGTTATCGGGGCCCTCACTGCGAAAGGCAAAGAGTGTGGGGTCCAGGGGCCAAACAAGTTCATCCTACTGAGTGAGAACGGCAGCCGTGACAATGGCTCTTTTTGTCAGCCTGCTGCTGAAGGGGATGACACCTCGTCCAGTGCAGTTGGACAACCAGTGAAAACAGAAACTATGCAGTCTCCGGATGCTAAACCCCTCACTGGAATTAAAATATGTATGTTGTTTTTTTTTTTTTTCACTGACTTTGTAAGCTATCTTTAATCCTTGCTTTGTTTAAAACAATAATAACTTCTGCTTTTCTTAATTAGTGAACAAGGATCTGGATGGGGGTCCTTTAGATGACAGTCTCACCAATATTCAGTGGCTGGGCAGAATGAGCACATGTGCCTTGGAACCAGATCCTGACAAGCAGACTTCCAACAAGGAGAACCAAGTCCTAAATTCACAGACTTTTCAGGTCAGCTGCTCTTTCTCGTCACCTCGGTGTGATAGATGTGAATAGTGCGTGTGTGAAGGGAACACTGATCTCAGCATGTCCCCTTAACACCATCCTTTAACTAGTTGGTCCCACTATAAAGTAACATCAGTGTGTTTTACAATGAATCTCCATGTTTTTGGGATTGCAGAAAACAATTTGCTGCTACAGTTGAAATTATTTAATTAATAGGGTTAAGGTTAAATTAATAGTTTGGATTGTCTGATTTTAATTTGAGGGTATTTGTAGATAATTACAGTAAATAAATGCGAATAACGTAGCAGCTCAAAAAAACTCATCAAGCTGCAAGATCTAATTTTTCTGTAGCACATTTCATACCCAAAGTGCTTTACGGAGTCCACTCCATAAGTCTCAAACTCCTTTTGTTAAAAATGGTGCTGTTTATCTGGGCAGACTTTCTGTTGACACTTTTTACATTCATAAACCTGATTGTAGTCCAATTTAAGATGTGTCCGTGCATAAGGATTTAGTAGAAACCCTGGCTATGTTTAAATAGATCTAAAATAATCTGTATCATTTAATACACGTGCCATGTATTTAAGTTTCTTTTTCTGTGTTCCTTCTTTCTCTCCTTGTTTCTAACACAGACACAAAATACACACATCAGTTCAGAATCTGTTCAACAACCTGTGTCAGAGAGGCCACCTTATTCCTACATGGCCATGATCCAGTTTGCAATCAACAGTCGGAATACCAGGAGGATGACACTGAGAGAGATTTACATGTGGATTGAGGACCACTTCCCTTACTTCAGAGAGGTGGCCAAACCAGGATGGAAGGTACTTTAGAGCTGAAAATAAAAATGTATCATCTGTGGACGCACATTATTCAGCAAATAGCATTAACATATTTGAGTATCACTGACTGAAACGCAAGTTTTTGTTTTGTTTTGTTGCAGAACTCCATCCGCCATAACCTCTCTCTACACGACATGTTCATTCGCGAGACGTCACCAGATGGTAAAGTTTCTTTCTGGACTATCCGGCCGGAAGCCAACCGATGCCTCACTCTTGATCAGGTGTACAAGGTGATTACAACTGACCTTTTTTGTCCATCGTGTAAAGGGAAACCTTGTGTCACATGATATAAAAGCTGAAAGATATATTCTAGGAGATGCTTAACTTCCCTTTTATATCATTTCCAGCCTATTCCAGCCATGTTTTGTATACCCAGAGAAGCTGCAGTGCTTTCAAATTAATTTTGGACTCCTGTTTTCCAATCTTAATGGTTTTCTTGCCTCTCACTCCACATCTGTCTCGACAGCCTGGTTGTGACCCCATGACTGCTCCTGTTCCGGTGCCAATGCTTTTATTACCCCACCAAGTAAGATGGATTTACCTTTCTTTCAGTTCTCTAGGAACAGTCTTCATCTCTGCAGTCAGACAGAAGAAAGCAGAAAAGGGACAGAAAGTCAGAAGATTTGCTCTTTCATTTGCCTTTTTTCGTCACCAGGAGGTCTAGGGAAATCGTTTTGTTGCAGGAGGAGATGATATGAACAGCAGAGAGGCTGAAGTCACACTGAAAGACTAGTCTGCTTTGACACTGTCCAACAAAGAATGTGTACACACAGAAATGTTCCTCCATAAAGTGTAGGGGAAGTTTTAAGTGTCTAACTTTGACATTTTTGTCTGTTCTAGCTTGACAAACCCTAAAGCAATGGAGAGAACGCAGGTTGTCACTGTGGTGTAGTCAGGAATGACAGAGCACAGTAAGGCCACTGAGGCAGAACACTTCTCTGTGATGTGATGTGATTTTTATATTTTTCACAGCAACAAAAGAGGATGCTTCCTGATGCAAGAAAAACTCCAACTGGCTCTGGTGAGTTAACAGAGGTGGAAGGAGTTAAATGGGGAAAGAATGCAAATGTTTTTTTGTTTTGTTTTTAAGTTTAAAACTCTGCTCTGACTTGTCTTTTGTACGTTCAGAGAGAAGGATGAAACCTCTTCTCCCCCGAACCGATTCCTACTTGGTTCCGATCCAGCTCCCCGTCGCCTCCTCCGTCTATCTGCCATCCTCATCGGCCCAGTTTCCCTCTTCCTGCTCGCAGCAGAAACACAACACTTCACGGGGAACAAAGAGAGTGCGGATAGCTCCTAAGGTAAAGACTTTGTCATGCATTGTATGCAAATGCACACTGTTGTCATGTGGTATCAGCTTTGCTAAGTCTGGCTAGATTTGACCATGAACAAGGACCCAAAGACACAGTTACTGGTAGAATTGTAAAGTCCATGATTGTATGTCTGACAGGTGACACAAAGTGACATCCCAGCCGTGGTAATGTATCCTCAGAAGAACAAAGACCTCAAGGAGAAGGTGAAGGACGAGCCGGAGTGTATTCCAATTAAATGCGAGACTCCTAAATCCCTTCCGAAGAGACAAGCCAGCAGCTCTCGCCGTAAACAACGCCTGGTTCACTCTCTGCACGAGGAGCCTGTGCTCCTCTGCCCCGATAATACGTTCTTTGACTCTGGCGTGGCCTCCGACGCTTCAACTTTCCAGGACATGCGAGACAGTGAGCTGGACGAGCACCAGCACGAGCAGCGCAGCCCCGATCGGGACTTAGCCTTTAAGACCCCCATAAAAAGCAGCAGCCACCTGACCTCTTCCACACCCAGCAAGCCCCCCTCTGTCTTGTCTGAACCCTGGAAAGTGACCCCTGTGGGCAAAGGGAACCAAAATGTTCTGGACTTCAGCCCCATTCGCACGCCAGGTGGTCCCGCAGTCACGCCGCGGCACGACTACACCACCTTCAGCTTCAACAGCACTCCCTTTAAAGACTGGCCTCTGTTTAGCTCCCCCAGAGAGCTGCTCACATCAGCTCCCCCCAGAGTGACGGGACCTACAGACTCTCCCATGGAGTGCCTCAAAAGCAGCTGCTCCAGAGAGCTGCTTCAGGCGGGAGGCGCCACACCCGCTAACCGCTCCATCACGGAGGGCCTAGTGCTGGATACAATGAATGACAGCCTGAGCAAGATACTAGTGGACATTAGCTTCTCTGGTCTGGATGATGAGGACTTGGGAATGGCCAATATCAGCTGGTCCGAGTTCATCCCTCAATTAAAGTAGTTTGTTTTTTTAAAAACACTATGGGGGGAGGGGGACCACACAGACACAACAAAGCAGATGCAAATGTGTGAAAAATGATAAAATATTTGAAACATTAATAAACTGTACACCAAAATCTTAGGAAATTGTCAGAATTGGTTCACGGAGACTATAGCAACTGGATTAAAAGGAACATCACATTGCTGATTTTATAGTGACTACATTTGCTCAGAGTGAGACAAGTAGATAGAGATCATAGATAATATAAGACTTATCACCAAGAATATGAAGTATACTCTTAGAATATCATCAATACTGAAGGCAATTAGTTTTTGCCAGTCAGAAGAAGTTGAGTTAATTGGCCAGGAGATAAATATTAGATGACCTGATTGGCGTATGGATTAAAGATAATATCCCTAATCTTTTGTCAGTGCTGTAGTCGTTCGATTGAACCGTTTGTAGCTTTAACGTTTAAAAATGTTTTGCTTGTTTTCTTTTGCATCTGCTTTGCTTTCCCCTGGATGTCTGCTGTTGGGAATAAAGTTTTAAAAGAAACAACAAAAAAACGAATGAATGACGGGGACACTTTAATATTAGTTACCAGGTCAAATCAGCTGCTCACTTGTCGTCCCTCTAATTGTTTCTCTCCACTTCAGGCTTACTTTTTCAATGCTTCCATCCCTCATTAACTGCCTTTATCACTTTTTTTTTTTTTTTTTTTTTTTTTCTATCTGTAAAACCTCCCATGTGGAAACTTAACACATGGTCCTGTTTTCTTTCATTTACCCAACCTGTAATCTCCATCTGTACTCTTGAAGGAATCGCTTAAGAGGAGAAATATATGTGTATATGTATGTTGATTTTGCACATTTTAATATATAAGTTAGCTTTTACATATGTAAATGGAAAGACTATATCGCCCGATAAGCCAGTGAGATGCTTCTTTTGCCATTCGCTTCAGGCAGACTCCTGGAATTTAGATTGTGATGCAGGATTGTTAGCAATAAACAATGACAAGGTAATACAAATAGCACTAACAGCAGTAGGACTGTCCCTGTACATTAATTGTAGAACTGTCTTCACATTTTGATTTTATTTCCTTACAGTAATTGTTCATCAGATTAAGGGCACTTTGTACTTGCAGAGAGAGACATTTTGCATGCAGTGACTCCTCATGTCAACAACATATTTTAAGAACAGTCTTTGGGAACAATTTGGGACTATTTTGTATCTATCTAGTGCAGATTGTCTTAGTTTTCAATAAAGACGCAAACTGCCTTTTTATTTTTCTGTGAGCACAAATGGAACATGGGGAAAGAGCTTTTGGTTCCAGGCAAAATATCTTTCGTCAGCACCATCTTTGGAGGATAGAATGGGAGTTAGACCCATCTTTGAAAATGCCACAAAATAATGTATGGCTTTAATAATTCCTTCAGGTTTGCGTGTGTGTCTTATAAGTGAGGTTTGGCATTGCAGGGAGTTGATATCTGTTTACAAAGGCTTGCAAGAGTGAAATGTGGTTTCTAGCAAACAGTGTTCAAAGCATGTGCCTTGTCCTGTTTTCTAAAGTTGGTGTTTTTGTGAATACAATAAATGTGTTGGTGTTGGTGCGTCATGTAGCGAAAAAAGGGGCTTTTATTCGGTCGTCTTTTTTTTTACCTTAAGAATACTTGTTGATTTGCTTCGCAGCTTACTTTGTGTAAATACACTTAGTGCAATTTCTACAACTTCACACCAGCTACATTACAGCAATGTAAGGTGGACTGTATCCGGAAAACTACATAGCAATGTTGCCTATTTTTATTTATATTTTAATAAAAGTTGAAAACATTTTATAGATTGTCTGATTCAAAAATGACTTTATTGGTTCTTACAGAACTTTGTAAAAAAATAAGATCTTGAGCAGAACTTCAGATCTTCATGAAGAATGATAACAACAGAGAAAAGTACCTCTTGTTCCAGCCTAAGCCCGATACACCAGCCTCTTAAAATTCATTTAGTATGAAACACTGATTTAAACTGTAAACATTAAAATGTTCTAGGACTTGTTCAGGTGATATCCAGGAAGTCTGTCAGTAGAAAGTGGTCTTCAGTATGTCTGGACTTCCTGTTGAGCCACTTCTAGAAGGATCTGTAGCTGCTTGCTGCAGTAGTCTGAGAATATGAAAGAGTTGAGAATCCTATTAATTTATGCCAAAGTTAGGATAAAATGCCCAGAGTGGCTTTTAGTAAGCCATGGGTTCATTTGAAGTTGGAAAAAAACGTAAAACTCTTAAGAAATGATAAGAGAACAGCTTTTGATATGACTCACTGAAGATGCGTCTCCATCTTTTGGGCAAGCGAAAGCGGTAGACCGTCACATAGTAAACTGGGACCCCGGTCAGTGTGAGAGCACAGCTTCGCCCTGTGTTCCAGGGGTCTGAGTACAGCGACAGACCCACGATGAAGAAGCAAACCACTGTGAAGGTGACAGCAATGGCCAGGGGCACCTTCAGGTTATTAAAAAGAGCAGAATAAAACAGCACAGTCAGTTTAGTGTACCGTAATATTGGAGAATGCTGTACACAATTAGACACAACAACCACCGACACACTAACCTTGAAAGGTCGTGGGTGGAGGGGGAAGCGATATCGATGGATGAGCATCCCCAAGGTTGCCAAGGCGATGAAGAACCAGCGAGCAAAGGAGGCAAAGTTGATGAGCTGGTAGATCTCTCCATTGATTAACATCAACACCACCAAAGGGTACTGGAGGCAGGTAGTGGAGAGTGAAGCACCTTTTTATTTGAACTCTATCATACATTTAGATCCCACTAGGAATGAGAATTAAGAACTGGTTCCCATTCAGAAACATTTGCTACAGTAAATGTAATTTACTGTATTGATTTCTTACCAATATATAATGAGAATTGTGATTATTGAATGCAAATGGAATCAATTTTCAATATTTTCATTGCATAGCTGACAGTTAACAGTGATAATGTCTCCATATGCTTTTTAGAAAGACAGACTGAAAACCCCCAGAGACCTAGTACTAATAATTTTGTTGACAGTTTTCTAAAAAGTGTTAAGGACAGAATAGATACAGATAACAACACTGAAAATGTAAAATGCTGTTTCCAGCTGATTAGAGATCCTCTGAAACATTTAGATCATGGAAGGCTAAACCTCCACCTAACAGCAGTTATAAAAACATTAAGAAGGAAACACTGTAAACATATGCTGTTTTATCTTTGTTATTGGTCCTTTTTCTGTCCATTCATGCAGTGACATAAATATAAAATAAAAACACTGTTGCTGGTCTAAGTGTGTGGAATGTACTTTACCAGCAACAGCACGGCAGGCAAAGGTGTTTGTCTGCGGATGTGAATCATGGAAAAGATTTGAGGCCAGTGGCCCTCCCTGGCTCCCACAAACAGCATCCTGCAACACAAACAAAGACTTACAACCAGGCCGGTAACAATCGTTCTTGAATGACAATAATAACCTTTCTGTGCCCAGATTACCTCGGTGACCCAAAGAAGCCACCGTTAAGCGCTCCAAGGCAGGATAGGGCCACAAGAATGGGAATCACAGATGCCATTCCCTGGAGAGCACGGTTCGCAAACGTCTGCACAGACACAGGGTTGTACATTTAAACATACAGTGCATCTCATTTCTTTTGGTTTTCCTTTTTAAATGCAGGGAGCACTGACCACAGCCACAGCGTCCGACAGCAGCAGCTCATCGGGGGTCATCATGGTGTAGTAGGCCACATTAACAAGCACATAAAAGACTGTGACTGTCACCATGGAGCAGATTATTGCCAGCGGGATGGTTCTGACAAGACAGGATACACACAGGGCATTATAATAGTATTTTCAAGGCAACGTGGCTTTTAAAAATAGGTTGACTGGAGAGCAGATGTAAAATACCTATTTGGGTTTATGACCTCTTCTGTGACAAAGTTCAGATAAAACCTAAAGGGAAAAGGAAAAGCCCGTACACACAGGCCCAGTTCAGATTGTTTTGTGTTTTTTTTAGCAAAGTAATAGGTCTTAATGTATCTTACCGCAACAGTATATTGATATATATGTCATAGAGAGGTCTAGTGTATGGTAAAAGAAGACAATACTGTAATAATGATTTGCTTACCATCCACCGTAAGCATACAGGCCATTATAGAAGGCCAGTGGCACCCTATCCAATGTTAATGAGTCGACCTCAAAACCATTCTGGAAATTCTCTGTTTTTCCTGAAAGAGAGAGAGAAAGCATTTGACACTGACCTAACAGTTGGAAAGCCATCTGTAGACTCAGGGGTAACAATCACACCCTCACACCTTTGCCCAGTGCGATGACACCAGGGACGATGATGAGGACCAGAGCAAAAATCTTAACGAAAGTCAAGGTGACCTGAGTGCGAGAGGCCATGGTCACACTCCAGCAGTTGACTGCCACGACAAACGCTGCAGGGACACAACGACAAACAACTGGTAAACAAAAAGTTTATGAGTCTTAACCTTGCACCGCATTAGCAGAGTAGTATAATGGTGTTGTGTATAAAAGGAGGAGGTGTAAAACCACTCACTCACTCCGAGGATGCTGACAAGTTTGATAAGCGCCGTGGGAGCAGCACAAGGTTCAAAGAACGGCTCCACCACATAGCGGCCAAAAGCCAGGGACACATAGGAAGCCACAGCTGGCCTGAAAATAGAAAAATATGATCATTATGTGGTGTGATTTGACTTAAGCCAGGACAAAAGGACAAAACTAACCAACCTGATGAATAAGAACTCAGCCCAAAGTCGTAAAAAGGCAGGCAGTGGCCCCAGTGTCTCCAGCAGATAAGTGTAGTGGCCTCCTGATTTTGTAAAACTGGTGCCCAGTTCAGCATAGCACAGGGCCCCTAATGGAGCAGAGAGCAGGCGAGGAAAAAACATATCAAATGTAATTCAAGTTTTGAGCATTAGTATTGGTAGTTGTCAAGTTTATAGACATTATTAGTATCCATGTTGGACTTATAAACATTATATAATGATATACAATGCAGTTTATGTCTTGCCATGGTAGCTGTGTTTCTCTTTAGATGATATTGTCAGGCTGCCGGCTGATCAGTACCACAAAATTTGGTAAAGATGTAGATTGCCATGAAATTTGGTTAAAATTAGGATAAAACCGAGTAACTTTTTTGATCCCCTGACCTTTCATCTAGCACCACCATTAAACATTTACTTTAAAATTGTACTTTGGTTTGTGACTAAATATCTGCAGAACTACTCACATTCCCATCAGCATCATGTGAAGGGTTGTGTTCAGTGGGAATTAACAAATGTTAGCATGCTAACATGCTAAGCTAACATTTTGAAGGTGGTAAAACAGTTTTACCTGCAAAACATCATTATGTTAGCATTGTCACTGTGAGCATGTTAGCATGCTGATAATAGTATTTAGCACAAAGTAAAGAGAGAGAACTGTTAGAATGGCTGTAGTCTTTGTCTTATTGTGTAATTTATATATATATATATATATATATATACATATGGCAAGCGTGATCCCCGTGGTAGTAGGAGCACTCGGGGCAGTGACC
>NW_023339652.1:4972271-5006006 GCF_004916995.1 Morone saxatilis | reverse complement strand
GAATATGTGGCTTTACAAGGGCTTGGACAGAGGGGCGGCTTTTTTGGGGTGGGGGCTCTGTCTTAGAGAGAGAGAGAAAGAGAAAGGGTCAGGGCGTTGCAGCTGCACAGACTACAGGAGGGCTACTTTCAATAACAGCAGACATTTTCACCTTGTCCCCTCTGAAGCTCTGGTTTACAACAGCTTAGTGGTTTGGTGTTGACTTCCTTCATATCAGTAATTCTTTCTGGCAGTCTTCATGCACATGCAGCTTCAGCTGAATCGGAAATATTTGTGCAATATTCTTGCCAAGATCAAACAGGCCTCAGAACAGCTCAGTATGAGAGGCAGCAGAAAACAAAAACAGAGGCCACTCTATCAGCTTGTTTTTCCTTATTTTCACTTGACTGACTGCTCTATGGATGTCAGTTTCACTTCATCAGCGAGAGCTCTGCTTGTTAAAATTCCTCCACACCCAGTGCATACCAAGAAGTTCTTTTGCTCAGGATTTATGAAGTGTGGACAATTGCATTTGCAGTCAGATGTTAAGAGACATCATCTGGATGCATTCAAAGCCAGAAGCTCATACAAGATATTGGGAGATATATGGCATTTTACTTGTGGTATTTAATGGCCCCTCATGTGTCCAGGATTCAGCATAACAGGATCATATGATGTCTTTGTTTATTTAGAAGGTCATGAAGCCGAGAGATGCACAAATGGGGGATGTTTGTTGGAGTTTCCTGCTGTTAAAGCCAATAAACATTTGACATTCTACAAGCTAAACTCTGACTTTGAAGCTTCAATTTTTCTTCTCAGGCAAAAGCTGTTCCTTTATATACGAGCAATCATGACATGTTATGTAATGATATATGAAGACATAACCTAAAAGATGTGTGCAATGTCATTCAGTCCTTCTTGCATTCCAGTACATACTCGCCAAAGTACAGCCTCAGAATTGACAATATTACACCCAAGGAGAGAGAGAGATTTGTCAGCTAGAAAATGGAGATGTACTATTTTGCCATTTTAACAATGGTGGATTGAACTCTCAAATATGACACTTGACAAGGGTTATTATTATAATAATAATAATAATAATAATAATAATAATAATAATAACGCAAACAACAAAGAATATGCCATTCCCATATGTATTTTTGTAATTTTGTAAAATTAATAATTTTGTGATCAACTCTTCTTTGCCATTTTGAAATGAATTATAGAATTAAAACAATCAATATTTTCAGATAAATTAGTCATAGAGTTATATCAACATCTTATCAAAATGACTCATAAATCTTGGTAATTGTAGAATATTGTATGCATTGAGCAGATGTTTTTTCCATCCCTGATGCTTCTCTTCATTTGACCAGCAGAGGGAACTGAAGTATTTAAGTTGCTAAAAGAGTCCTTTTACTCAAAGCTGGATGCACTTTGTTTTCTTTCCACAAGATGGCGACCTCATCTCACACTAGATATCAATTATCTATTGGAGAGATTCTGTGTTACTTATTACCTATTTCTACCAGGTAAGGCCCTGGGACATGTTGAGCGTCACACTGTGAAATCCCAGGGCAGGTCTGAATTTAGCCCCCCTCTCTCTCAGTGGGTAACCCTGCCGCAAGCTCACACACCCGCCCCAGGAGACGTGAGCACCAGCTCCCCTGCTGTTTTCCACCTGACCTCCCAAGATCCCTGCCCAGTCAAGTGGAGGCCTCCACCGATCACTCCTGACTGTTCCTCCCATAGGCTCCACTCCATGGAGTAGAATACAAAGGGAATATGCCCTGACATTTCCCATGAGCCATTTACAGGAAGGTCCCTGAGGTTTCTTTTTTTCCATTTTATAAATCACTGGTTAGGAAAGTGGGGTTTCGAGGATGTAAAAGTACACAAAAGCTTCCCAGCAAAAAAATAATTGTTTCCCTCAGTAGGTATCCCAAAGGAGAAAATGTATGGGAATGATCATGTTAATCACATAATTAATTCTCACTAAGCTTTTATTCATATGGATTATCCCCCTCAAGGTAAACAAGGAGAGAAAAGTCATCCTCCATACTGTCCTTATGGAGACATTGCCCTTGGCAACCAGCCGAGGTCTTTGCATGCATGGAACAAGTCCCGACGTCTTGAATCCCCCAATTACAAGCCCTACTATCACATATAATGTGTGCATGTGTGTCTGGCCCTGTCCTGGGAGTTAATTAACCCTCACACACAACAGCACACACACCAACATACTACAGGTATATACACTGTACATGCATACACAAACAGCACTCATGAGCATTCAGTGATATGGAAACACCCATAAACAAATGCTCATATATACACCCACACACACACCTTCAGATGCTGCTATCTTAGCGGGAGTAAACAAGCTATGTCCTTTTGTAGAGAAACACAAGGTGATTAAGTGTTCCGTCTGACATTTAGATATGTCACAAGATTAAAGAGTGCAATTCACTGTTTCTGCAAATTACAGAGGAAAAGTCATATTTAATGGGTGTTACATGAATCCTTAACTTTACTGCTCGGGTTTTAAATGTGATCCTGTTTTTGTTGGGCTGAGAGAAATAAGGAGTTTAATTTTACCTCACTTTTTTGAGCAAGTTTTATGTGTTCTGCCTAGTCAGATCTTTTATTTACGTAAAAGTACTAATACTACCATGTAAAATTACTCAGTTGTAGGTAAAACTCTTTCATTAAAACTCTGAAAAAGTATTACCATTCAAATAAACTTGATGCATTAATGTGTTGTGCACTTTAATGTAGCATCTAGTAAAGGTGTGGCTAATTTGAATTACGTTATATATTGCTGGGTGGCTTCAATCTATAATCCTAAATTACTAGTTGATTTATATTTTCTATCAATAATCTAAATATGCAAAGTAATTAATAATGAAAGCTGTCAAATAAATGCAATGGAATAAAAAGAACAATATTTGCCTCCTAAATGAAATATAAAGTAACATAAAGTGGTTACCACTTGTGTAAATGCATTTAGTTACATTGCACTGCTGGCTTGGTATTGATGTGGGAAAACATAATACATTTTATTTTATCTATTTCTATTTTTCTGATTATTATCATGGTGATGCTCATTATGAAAGCCTATGTATTGGCTCACATTGTCTTTTAAAATATGTTTTGTCTTATTTTGTTTTCATTGTTTGCACCAGATCCTACCTACCTGTTTAAGAGAGCACTGTGCACATACATTGTCCTTTATTGTAAAATGAATCAATACCCAGCCTCATTAACCTGCTTTGGGGCACTGGGGCTAAAATTGGCTCTTGGGCTCTCATAAACCCCACAAGTTCATCCGCCTCTGAATTATGTACAGGACTCTTGTGTTGGAATATTACACAAACCCGTTTTTTTTGTGTGGTAATTTATGGTGTGGTGTAATTTGACACATTTGATGGGCTTTCTGGGGTCCCTATAATCCAGTAAATGTGCAACAGAGAAGAACTCTAAAAGATGTACTCTCTTAAAAACTGTATGGATGCAAACCTATTGGGTCAATTCTCACCAGTTACCAATATCATAAAACTGGCTTTCATAAATCCAAATCTAACAATAGAAATACTCCAATACGACTGTGTGTGATTTGAATTGCCACGCAGGACGTACAGTCATGGATGTTGCTTTTAGCATTCAGGTCACGCCTCACAGCCAGTCTGTTATTGCACCTCACACACACATACACACACACACTTCACCTTACAGAGTGTTTCAAATATGAATTGTGTAGGGTGTGGGGAGCAGGATCATTACATTAGATGCCATATGTTACACATGATGGATGGGCTTGGGTGATGGTACATAGATAAAACCAATCGACAGGTAACAGCAGAGTACCGGACCCTGCAGTTTAATTAAGTAGCTTACAGTGCATTCTGAAATTACATTTCTGCCCAAGACAGAAAGCCATACAGAGACAGAAGTGACAGAAATGTAGAAGAAGCCACCGTGTGCTGTTCAACGTTGCATTTTGGGGTATGCTTCACTGCCAGTGGGTTCTTTAGCCTGTAGACAAACAAGAAGGGCTGCGATTTAAAAGCCCTCTTTGGGATTTTGAGGTCTTCCCAGTATCTGTAGAGTAAATAAACACCACAGGCTCTGTAGCGTGGTGATACGGACCCCCACTGTCCACAAGCCAAGACGCAAGAACCCAGTTTTAAAAAATAGAAAAAAGAACAATACATCATCCTCATCTGACTCAGTGGCTCCCAGAAGGAAATCTCTTTCTCTTTCTCTCTGCCTCTAATCTCTTTTTCTTTCTGTTTTGTGCTTTCATTTTGTCTCTACTTGCAGACACACATCCAGAGTGTTTGGAGTTCTGGACAGACATTCATACCTGTGTGCAGGGTTTGTGGTAAATTATCATGAGATCTGACTCTGTAACTATGCAGCATGTTTATATTCTCTGATAACTTTACCTTTGTGCTCCACATGCGTGTTGCTTTTAAAATCCAGACCAGAACCAATACAGAGCTGGCTTGTTTTTTTTTATCCAATAATAACCCAGTGGGAGTTATTATTCCCTTTCCAGGCCACCCCTTTGTTCTTTGTAATCCGATCCTGTGTCTGCAGGATAATTTCCCAATAGCTCATAATGTTAAATTTGCAATATTTAGTGATTCAATTTAATGTTATGCGTGGGATGAGTGAATACAGGATGCAAAGAGAAATAAAATACAGACCTATGAGCATGCAAAAAATAGTCTATTGCTAGAGCTTCATTTAACAAGCCGGTCGAGTGAGTTAGCTACCATTCCATTTAGGTGAGCCAGTTTTAGGTTCAAGGTTCAAGGGTAGCTTTATTATCCCCAAAGGGCAAATTGTTGTACAGCAAGCAGTGTATGCATAATCAACATCACCAGACAACAAATATAGTTAACAACCAGTGAGACAATAAATAGAGTAAGTGCTCTAAGCACATAAATACAGTACAAATATCACATTAAGTTATTTAAAAGCCAATTGCAGTAGGAGCAAATTAATATTTCAGTCTGTTGCTCCTGCATCTTGGCAGAATGAATCTGCGGCCGGACAGAAGCAACTTAAACTCTTTACACAGTGGATGGCTAGGATCAGCCAGGTGTTCCAGTGCTCTGGTATTGTGCATGCTCACTCACTGACATGGCTTACCGGGGCACTTAATGGTACTGAGCTATCATTTCTGGTATAACTTTAACCTGTGCATTTCCTGTTTTGACAGTAAATGTCCGCAATGAAAAGGGTCTACTCAGGCAGTTTGCCACTGAAGTAACTGATTTGCTGTTAGCTTTGCTGCTGTAGGTAATTCACCACCGTTCCTTTAGGTTGCGTACTGTATAAAAGCACTAAATCAGTCAGCTAAAGGGCCTTGAGCTACTGATACCTAAATCCCAAGGTAAGCCTAAAAAGAAATTGGTCAACTTATAACATTTGTTGACACTTTATTTAAGAAGAAGAAGAAGGGTCTATTTCCTTAATTTAAAAAAAGTTAGGAAGAAATATCACCCTCACTTTGCTTTGTGTCATATTTCAACAGATCTCCTGATTCATTTCAGTCACATTAGGTGATGATAAAATTACAACCCACAGTTCTGACTGGCTCTTCAACCTCAAAGCCTCGTATTCTCAATCTAAATCGTTCAGTCATGTTGCTACTCTGGTATACCCTTCAACAATGGGAGGTGACTCGAGCGTGAGTCATCAGGCAGCTGGATTGCCCCAATGCATCTCACAATGCGGTAAAATCTCTGAGAGTCATAGTCCCATTAATGTATATACATGACGAAAACCCCCTTCCATAATGTGACTTAAATTTGCTACATATTAATCTTAATGTTATTACTCTAAAAAAAGGCCCATCACTTTGCAGTGAATCACTAAACAACCCAACAATCACCATGAAAAATGTGATCCGAGCGCACAAGTCAGTGTTAATCAAAAATAATGAACACAGTTAATAATTCATCGCCGTCACTATGCTATGGCTGGCATTGACTGCAATCATTTGTTTGAATGTACTTCGCTGCCATGGATGGCACCATGAGTTATGGATGTAATTGTCACGTCTAAATGTTTGCACTATTTTGAATTATATCAGTTTATATCAGTGTCATCATTATAAGAACCTCAATACTGGCACTGACACTGATAGATTTATCAGGTATATACCCTTTATATATACCTGCAAGCTTAAATGGATCTGTTATTCAATACTAGTCTCAAAAAATGGAATATTGTTATCAGAAAAATCAACTATTGGGTACTATGTGTTGCCCTGCAGACAATTCATGTCATCTTATCATGTCTATGTATCCTGACAGCCTTATTGTGGCTGTAAGTCATTCTGCCATTTATATTTATTATTTTATTTGAAATTTTGAGGATTCAGAGATCGACATATGTCCCGTAGAGATAAAACTCTAGTCCATATATTATTGAGATATTAAGGTTTAAGCAAAAAGGAATAGAGGATATTATAGCACATTATAATGTGGTTGTAAGCAGGCATAAATACTGGATTAATTTCAGTTTATTTGTCAACAACTATAACTGGAGCTACGGAGCATCCAACACTAATGTAGTTTTAAACACATTTATTAACAGTTCAAACATCTTGTTATTGGTTTGTATGTGCATAAAATTAATATTTTTCCAGAGCTTCCAGACGAAATGTTCCCATCATGCATTATATTTCTCGGAGGACTCCTTCATGAATTTACGAGAGCATTAAAGCAGGAATAAGCCACAGTGTCCGTTTCATCGCAACACAATAAATTGCTCGTTAAAGCTCATTCTCATTCAACAGATATTGATTTGGTCTGAGTGAAACTGTAATTACATCTTATTACTTACACTGTGATGGACTGCAGGGTGGCAGACTTTCGTCTCTGCTAACCCCTTCTCAGGCTGTCGGTGCCAAGAAGTGTAGCTACAAGTAATGTTAGTTATCTGGCTAGATTTCAAGGTTTAAGGTGTACAGATGACTGTAAAACACAGCATAAAAAATGTACTCAAAGTTCTGTAAAGCTGACTTTAGACTTTGATTATATGATTATATTTACTTTGTAAATGTGCCTCAGAAGTGAGCTGATTCACTGCAAGCACGCACAGAGAGGCAGACAGTGGACCATGGCATTCTGTTTTTGTGATTCTGGCATCTTCATCGTCATGCTTTCATTGCTGTGGTGTCTGCTCTGAATTTCCTTAAGATCACATCTCAATTAGGCAGAGCAACAGAACTGTGGACAGCAGAACGTCGCTACTGATGGAGTCACTGGTGCCCATCACTGGAGAAAATGTGATAAAGTTCCCTCTAGGGTGACCTTCCATTGGAGAATATGTGCAGAAAACTGTATGTTACACATGCATTCCAGACTCTGCTATTGTTGATTGGGATTAAACTGTAAAACGTTAAAGATTTCAGCTTTTTTTTACTTTTAGTTTATTAATCTCAACCAAGACGATTTAGGCCACTGCCTAAAGCCTGAGCATAACTAAACCTCAATCACAATGGTTTAGCAGACAGGAAAGAAGTGAGAAAATGGTCATGTAAATAATTTTTGCAGCCGTCATTTGTAACGGTTTTGCAAGGCACTGGCAAAGGATGACATTCTGCCCTCAGGGCCGTTGGATCAGAAAACGCCTATGTGTCATTTTTAAAAGAAATGACAAACAACGTATTTTGTCATTTTGCTTAGAGGACTTGTTGGGGATTCAAGCCCAGAGATGTTCCATATCTCAAACCTCTATGTTTCCCAGTTGAATCAAACTTTACTGAAGCAAATGCCAAGGCTTTCATAATCCCTTAACTGAGATACATGAGGAGACACTGAGGCAATTCATCTAAAACATCTAAAAAAGCAACAGAATCACATTACATAACATTATTTCTGGTTTACTACTGACCTTTCCCGCTGTATACATGAAATAACCATAGTGATACACTGAAATAGGTCATTTATCACCATTTTACAGCAGTCCCGCATTTGACTCGGTGATGAATGACTATTTTCATGCGCACTGGAGAGGCCAGCCATTATATGGCAGAAACAACCATAGCTACATGGCTACTGTTCAAGCACGATATACTGCATGTGATTCACAACAAGTATAAATTCTTATAGAGAGCTGTAAAACATACTGGATCCCTCTAACCTTGTAAATACTCCGGGCGTGTGACAAACGATGTGTAAGACAAAACACAAGACCTAATTCAGACTGAAGTTGCTTAATCCTGTGCATTCCATAGATACATTAGATTAAATGTTTGAGAGTAAGCACACATACAACTCACATAGAGCCCACAAGACTACATAATTAATAACCTTTGAGTAAATGTCATCAAGGATGACATTAAACTGCCAAAGCTAAATATGCACTCAAGTTGAACTTCTGTTTTTGTCAGAGAAGGTTAATTTGTCATTCTGAAAAGTTTGCTATAGGAAAAACTGAGAGGTCACCACAGAGATGTGGCTGTGGTTTTCATTAGCTTGAATAACACAGTCATGGGTTATAATACTTTTCCCTTTCTTGTTCTTCTTTTTTTTTTTTTTGTAATTGAGCGACCAGAGGCCAAAAATGTGTCCTTACCGACCAGAAAAACAATACACTGCCCAGTCAGAGAGTGAGCCACTAATCTGTGATCTGCCCTCTGGAAGGGGTTTGAAGTGTTGTTGAGCAGATAGATGCATGAGAGCACTTTTATTGCATTCATCTGGACAGCGGCTGACCCAGCAGATCACACTGATGGATGACAATTGCAGGACGTCTTTCTCCCACCGTGGAAGCTCGGCAGACTGGGCTGGAGTCCAGCTCAGCGGGAGTGAATGGCCTCCACTGGAGCTGTCTGCTGTGTCTGTGCTCATGACTTTGCCTTATCTGCCCAGGTAAATCATTTAAGGCCAAACTGATGGAGATGGACTGAGGAGAGAGAGAGAGAGAAGAGGGGAGGGAGAGAGAGAGAGAGAGAGAGAGAGAGAGCCAAGAGAGTGTTGGCTCCAGTGAATGGATCTCTAAGGACAGGGTTGTTCTTTCATTCTGGATTAGACTCAAATAACACTGTGCAGAATCTCAATAGGCTAACACTACTTTAAAACCTTTTTTGCAAAAATCAAACCCACAATGAGAAGAGGAGGTCTCAAAAGGAAATAAATCATTTGTGTTCTCGTGAACTTTTCTAATTATGTTGTTGTCAAACTGCATTAAAGAGCTGGTGTTTTTGCTCAGTCCAGCTATTAGGCACTGTCAAGTGTCCTTTATTGGTATAGAGCTCACGTTACCTACTTGTTTGATGCTTTTCCCCAAAACAAAACAACCCCTGTCTTTGCATTCCTCTCAGTTCACACAGGCTCCACATGTTGCTCGACAGCTTGGAGAGAAGCCTGCCTGATAGGCCTGGATGGCAGGAATACAGCTGTGATGAGAGTCTGATGGGTGATTGACTGTGGCACTATATTACCTAAAGGGGCGTGTTCAGCTCATCTCAGCGTGCTCAATCAATGTAAATCTGTCTAGCCAGGGAATTTATGTCCTGCATGATGAAGAGCTTTGCTTTACTGTGCTGCATTAATTTGACGGGGCTGTGAAGTAGTCAACGCCACCATTTTCACCCATTGCCAAGAATAATAAGTCAAACAATACACTATCATTTGTCATTTATCCGGTCCTTCAGTCATTTTTTCCAGAACTCTAAATTACTTGTGTCTCCTATAACATAATAGCATTCATTCTCTTTTTTTCTGCTCACATTTGTTGAATTAATTTCTATCCTTGTGTCACTTCATCAGACCCACCACAGTGCTGTGCAAGTGTTCTCCTTTCCAGAAAAAGCCGGCTGACCAAATGCTTTAGCGGAGAACCAGTTGCTAGGAGACACCTCCTCCCTGCCCTGCGGATGTCTGGGTTGCCCATTGTAAAAAAATTCTGTGTGTGTGTTAGGGAGAGAAAGAAAGAGAGAGAGTGAAAGCAAGACAGTTAGATTCTGAATTCAGAGTAACAATTAATAATTTATTTAAAGATTTACAAGTACATACTACTAATTGTTTAAAGCGCAGGTGAAGCACAAAGTTATTGCAACAAATCTCCCAAATCCAACCAGGATAACACAATATACCATAGATACACTTAGACACTGACACTTTTTTGATGAATGACAAAATACTGTATGTTATTTGTCAGTGCTTTCCATAATGACACACTGACCCATGTTAAAAGAAACCAACATAGGAGATACAAATGTGATCATGGCCTCTGGTGTCACAATTGCAACACTTTGTGTGCCAAATCCTCAACCAAAACCTTCCCCCAGGGAGGTTTTGTAGCACTATGACAATGCCAAGCTACTTCTGAGGTCATTAAGGTATCCGCATTACCACAGAAAGTCCTTCTCAGAAAAAAGGTAAGAGGCCTATACCATAGGAGTTCATTCTCAATATATATGTCACTTTTCTAACAAAGACCAAACTAATAAAGATGGATTTAGAACAGTTTATTGCATGTTATGGATGGAGCAGAGCCAAGATGATGTAGGAGGCATGGATCAACGGTCCACAGGGAGGAATGAGGGATGCAGCCATGGGTGTGAGGGTTGAGGAGTAAAGGATGGTGGGGATGAAGGGCGAGAGATGAGGGGAGAAATCAGGGTCGTAGGCGGCTGGATGGAGCTGTATGAAGATGGACTGGTGTCTGTTGCTGGTAGGAAGACACGTGGGAATCGGGGGAATCGAGACTGTAAGTGGGAGAGCTGTCTCTTCTTGAATTGATGGATAGAGCCCCCAGTGGTTCTGGTATTCAAATGAATAACAGAGAAGGGAAAGTAACAAGATGTGCTTAAGTACATTTGTGTGGAAATGGGAGTGAGGCATGGTCTTTGTTCCTGAATCTAGTTGTAAAACTTCCTTTATTAATCTATGCACACAGTTGTGTACAATGTAATGCTCACAAAGTGGTTGTGAACCTTATTTTCTGACCTCATAGCATAGATTTTAAGCATTTGCCTAAAGTTTATTTAGCCACGATGCTGTCATTTGTCTTGTTAATGGAATATACACTAATGTCTCACAATATATGTGGTAAGGTTTCTATATTTAAATACTAATGGCTCACTGAATATTGATTAATTAATAATTAATTAAATTGTTTGCTGAACAAAATTAGGTTTTTGTTAAGGCTGCACTGACAGCATTTACAATTCTTATTTATCTTCTACACCGTGAGTGTGCATTAGCAAGAATCTGGCTTTAAAAGCATAGTTTTGTTTAACATCATTCATGTTCTCACACACGCATCTCTAGTGACTTTTTTTTTTGCCTGTTGAACTTGTTCCTTGTCCCTTGTGTGTCTCAGTATCTGTGTTTGTGTGTGTGTTCGTACACAGCGTCAGTTTCTTCTGTTGCCATGCCACACTGCGAAGTAGAGGTTGACTCTAACAAATAGTCTCTGCTGGATTAACTGCAGTAAAAGCTTTCCTGCAGTTTGCGTGGTGTAAATTCAACAACCCGAAGAGTGCATATGGGTAGTAGGAGGAGATGCAGAAGTGCTGTTGAGTGACCTGTTGTCTGACCTTTTGATTCAGCCATAACCCTACAAGGAAACAGCTGTCTCCCATCAGCATACTTCCTCTTTGGTTTTCAGGTAATTAAACTGATATAATATGTGGGACCAGTTTCTTTTAAATACTTAACCACAATTGTATTTCTGTGTGGGTCCCACCGTGCAGTTCAAATGACATCCAAACACATATTAGAGTGAAACAAGACAAACAATTGATCTTTGAACATGCTCTGTGGTATAGGTCATATTTATTTCCACCATATTCCCACTGCAGCCCCTTATCCTGGTTACACTGACGAGTAAGGGGTGGGGAGATAATTATCTATTATTTGGACGAGACACAGCAGAGATTGTTTAGGAGATATGTTTGTGATGTAGAGGTCTCAGCTCATAAAAGCCAGAGAACACCATTATCAAACACACACTTCATAACAGAGATTAAATCACAGTCTCTATGGTGAAGCTCACAGCAACAAAACTCAGATTGCACTCGTCCACCCCACCTTTGCTAAAAGAAAGAACACCATTTAGATTTCGGGTTGTGTTTGAACATAACCTTTATGTTGCTGTTCGAAACTGACATGTCTGATTCATTCACAAGTCATAATAAGACATGATTGAATAAGTTCTGCATATTTATGTGACACGTGCTGTAATCAATATTTTTATATTGACAATTAATCAAATAACTATGTGTGTGTGAAGAGGGTTGGCTAGAGATGACCCTGTAGTACTGGGAGAGATGATGCAAGTAAAATGAACTTTCGGAAAATGAGAACACTTTCAGACAGTTTTCGCTTCTTAAAAGGGTAGTTTGAGATAAATTACCAACAGTGTAAAATAGTTGTGGTTGTTGAAAGGGTTTGCCTTTCAGTGTAATGTAAATTTACACTTATTTTCTTGATGCAACGTGAATTCTTCAATGGGATTAAATAATAAAATATTTCTTCTAAAATATTCTGTATATTCATTCCTCCTTTGCAGCACCAGAGATTAAACAGTTTCTCTAGCAATTGGGTGTGATCCAGCCAAGAGCTCATTCCTAATTCCAGTTTTGTCATGTCTCTCCAATTCTTTCTGCCTGCCCCTGCCCAGCCTACACAGATTAAAGTGCTACTTTCTTTCCCTGACCCTTTGTGCTGACTCACTCTTTCACAGAGCCTCTTTGTTACTAAATCACCACTTTCTCCACCTAGAAAATGGGACTTTAAACTGAAAGTTTGCCAGATTAGTTACCAAAATACTGCAATTCCTGTATACGTGAATCAAGCAAAAATTGATGAACGAGACTCAAAAGTCTTAGTATTTCTCATCATTAGCAAACATGTTGATGTGCCCAGGTTAAGTTTGGGGCACTAGAAGAGGTATTTTTTAAAAGGTAAAAAATCCTAAGGTATTCTTTAAAGTTAAAACAGGAAGTCAGGTTGATCAATTCCTAAATCACCACCAGTACAAGCAGCCAAATCACTGTCAACAATGTGACAAACCATAAAAAAATAAACGTGTGAAAAAAAATCTCCCCCTAATGGGAAGATTAAAAGGATATTACATTGCGACAGCCTCTTGTAAGCATCATAATACCACACACACACACACACTTTCAGATTCTGAAACACGTTGCCCTTGCTGCCCATCTCAGATTTGGTCTCACAAGTTGACAAGCTGTCACCAACCACATAGTTTCAAATCAATAACACAGCTGTTTGAACTCCTCTCTGTCTGCTCCGCCTTGGCTGATGGACGCTCTGTCTGTCTACCTGTCCATCCTTAGTGTGTTTGAGTGTCAGTCTAGGACAATAAAGCACACAAAGGTTGGCAGACAGATAGCAAGAGGCATCCACAAACAATACTTAAAGGGAGGTAGAGGTTGCTGGAATGAAATGATCGCCTTATTGTTTTCAGATATAAGTTCATATCATGTTCTCTTTTTTCATGTTTTGTGTTTTAGACCACATTTAACCGTATTAAATGTAGGAAGAAATAACCAGACTAGACTTCCTATTGCCCTTAAGCTAATCAATCCTGAAGTCAGCATTTTCTGGTTTCTGTGAATTGTAAAGAACAACAGCACATTGAGAGCAGCAGTCTCCACTGTATTAGGATGATATTTAGAAAGTCCCCATCTTACATGTGTCTAAATCAATTTGGGACACCATGTAAGATTTTTTATATGAGAAATGTCTATCTGCACTGAAGATGAATAGTTCTCATTATTTTCTGCTTTTATGTTTTCACAAAAAATGTGGGAATTACTAGGTCTAAAAAAATCAGTCACACAAAATAAAGATGAAGTTATATAAAATGCCTTCATTTAGAAAAATAAACATTCACAAAAGCCTTCCCTCTCATCCCCTGTAATACAACATTTTTGGTGAAAAGAGGAACTTAATGAGCCTATTGCTTTTTAGTTACTCTCAATTTCGCCTCACATTCTATTATATGAAGCAAATCTGGAGGTGTGATTGCTTTAACAGGACCTAATTTATTGTAAAACATGGTGAACAGTGCAGCTAAAAAGACAATAACCTTTAAAATAGGGGATGCAAACAATACAGATGAAAGTTTTGACGAACATGGTCCTTTTAAAAAAGCAGAGTATTGGTATGAAACTGGAGGAGCTCAAAAGATAAACATAGTCTCAGGTGACCAAAAATAGTAAGTAATTCTGATTGTCATTTAAGCCAACCTCAAATTTTTTGGCATATCCAGATTTATTTTAGAAGGTCTAGAGAGCAAAACCTCACATGAAATAACATTTTTGCAAATCAGAGCCAAGCCACATTTGGAACTGGGTTGAAATGCAATTCTAATTGGATTTCTACAGATGTGTCTCAGTCCGGACGCTCTGGACACTAAAATTGGATTTTGAAAATGTCTTTTGCATCATTCGCAAGGTGACAACGACAACATCCAATCTAGAGTGACAAAAGTGCGTCAGAGCAGCTGAGTATACATACCAGCCCCTTCTGTCGCTGGAGTTCTGCACCACAACTTGACAGCGCAATTGTTTGGAGGGCAAGATGATGGATTTCTGTTTCTCATACCTGCGTGTTGGAAAGCTGCATCATCGGCATACGTAGATACTGAAGCCTACTTCAATCCCACAGCAACCTGTGCAGACAGGTTAGGGATGTCTGGACACACAAATCTTCCAAATAACAGTTTAGATCTGTTTTAAAGCTCTGATTTGAGAAACAGATCTAAATCGCCTGTAGTTTGAACAAATCCAGATTATGTCACTGTAATACTTAACATCACATCCATCTTCCATCATATCTTCTTTTCACTGTAAGTCCTGAAAAATAAGAGTTACCACGAAACTAGCCAAACAGCTATCACAGGTAGGGGATAAAGTATTCTGAATCTGATAGTTTACATAATAGAATAAGTCATCCGCAGGAAAGAGAGGCAGAATAAATTTGGAAAGAAAAGGGAGAGCTTTTCTTCTTGCCAGCCTCTATTGATTCTCCTCCAGGCCTTCCTGTGAGGATGGCCTGACCAGAGAGTAGTCATGAATAAATCATGGGCAGCAAAGCATGAAAGAAAAATTTAAATGAGGACTCAAATGTCTAAAGGTGAACAGATCTGCTAACTTCTCTTTTTCTACTGTATACACTCTGAAGACTTCAAGCAAGAACATGGTTCTCCCAGAAGACTGCTACAGTTTTGTTCTTCCTGATTCGATTGGATCACCTGTCCAGACGTGTCTATGAGGGGTTGATTGAGCGGAGTGGCCTTTAATGGTTTGTTTTTGAGTCGTGCACTCGGAAGCAATCCCACCAGGGATGCTGGATGATTGTGTTCAACAGGCTTCACTGGGGGCTTCGATGTGGGGCCGGAGTATGCTGGTGGGTTATTGACATTCAGCTTGGCCACTGCAGCTGACCTTTGCTTCTCCATACGTTATTTTGCTGTTAATGAGGAAGAAGTCGATTTCATCCCACTCGCAGAGCTGTGTGTTTCAAATTGGTGAGCTGCGATTCCTGGCCAGAAAGAGTGGAGCGTAGTTAGTGGTTTGGATCAGCGCATAGTCATGTGTCTGTATCAACCAGAACAAGGGACCAAGAAGTTGACAGTTTAATGTCCAAACTAAAGGCTTAGGTGTAAAACAAGGTTAATGCCCACAATCATGGCATACAATCAAATATATAAACTCTATGTTAAATACATGACTATAAAACACAGCACTGAGCCATGTATACAACTTGGTAATCAGTAACCAATCATATATGTAGTCTGGTGGGACATGGTGGGTGGCACAAGCCAATAGCACAGGGTGTAAATCCACTGGAATGAGCCCGACCCTGGTCAAATGCCGCCATGGGTCGATGCAGTCTGACCTGCCATGATTAAGTGGGAAATGTTCAGGGCTTTAAAATGCATTTAGCTTTCTTCCTGCTGTGTTCTCGGATGCTCTCAAGGGACGGACCATTGAACGACCTTCCACCTCTGGAGGAGATGACTTTGAAGCCTATGTTGTCCTGAGGATTCAATGCTAGGCCTCAATTTGAAATTGAAAATACATCGTTAGAATAGTACTCCCGATAGAGATAGATAATAGCGCTGAAAGCTGTCGCCCATTATTCAAATGACAGCATCCTGGTTTCTAATTTGCTTTTACTTGCCCCTAGAGAAAAATAAAAATTACTGAGCTTTAGAGGCTCTGTTAGGGATTCTTTTTCACTTTTCAACTGTCTCCCCCCTTCGCAGTCTTTATGCTAAGCTAAACTAAGCTAATTCCCAAAATGTCCAATTATTCCAATATTAATCTTTTGTTGATGAAATTGTCTTTTTGTGGATCTTCGAAACAGCTATAATATATTAGTGGAGCTACTGTTGCCCCTTCAGAGCAAAACAAAGCCTGCAGACAGTGGTGGGCTCCAACTTTTGGGTTTATAATCCTATAGGCTTGTTCCTCAAATGCCACCTCCAGCCCCTCCCACACCCTCCTTCATACCCATGTCTCATTTTTATTTGCACAGGTGAGAGAAAGAAAAGTAAGCCAAAGAGTGTCTTCTGTGGTAGGGAGACTTAATCAAATGTGGGGAATTGAAATGCTGGTGTGTGTGGAGGAGGGTGAGAGCGCTGTGGCCATGAGGATATGAGGGTGTCGTTGGCTGTGAATGTGTCGATACAGATGGGTAAGTCTCAAAACTGCAAAGATGAGAGGTTACATGTACCTGCGTCATTGTGGTATATAAAGTTCATGTGTCATTGAGCTGCTTGAATGCATCTGTGATGCTTTGAGCAGTGTTGAATATGTTTAGTGTCTATTAACAAGGCTTGAGCTAATATTTAGACCACCCACAGCCATGTTAAAATTATGCATTTAAGCAGGGTGTCGGTTTTAAATGGTTTAAAATCGTACAGTTGGTTCTCAGTGACTGTGATGGGAACAGGATGTCTCAAAGTCCATTTTCCTTATTGAATCAAACTCAGAAATTCTTCCATGGAGCCGGGCCAGGCTGATGGCAGAGGGACACTGGGGTTTAGACTGGGAAGTGACTGATAGCGGTGGAGTCCGAGGCAGTAATCTAAGCCCAGGGTATCTGTCAGATTGTTGGCACAGACAGCAAGAAGAGCTCTAGAGTCGGCTGGGGAGGGAGAATCATGGTAGTCAGCCAGACAGTGTATGATGAGGTTTGAGGGAAAACAATGGAGAAAATAAACCCGTACTTCCTGCATGCACAGATATATACTGCTTTATTCTTGATTGATTTTTTTGGATTTACCAGATTTATTAAGAGGAAAATATTTATTAGCAACAGCAACACTTTCATATTTCTTCAGAAATAAATGTTGAGTAAGTAACACATTTTATGTCTCTCTTTGGTATAAAAGTCTTAGGCTATTTATGATTATTCCTTCACTTCCGTCTAAAACTAAGGCAGTTGTGTCAAGCGGTGACAGCGTTCAGATTTCTGTTAATGCACAACCTAACCAAGGAAATAATTACTTAATCAAACACACTTCTCTTTCTTTTAGTTGTTGAATTATTACAGTGGGTGCTGTAAATTTACAACACAAAGGCAATTACACTACATCACTAACCACAAGGTTCATTATAGATATCATCATTCATGTTGGCTGAAACGCTGAGCTTAAAAATTACTTTTAGACCTTTAACAGCAGTTGACGAAATGTCCCCACAAAGTCCATTTTGAAGATCTGAGGCTTGGAGAATCATTGACATATTTAAAAGGTCCTACATTTAATAGGATCTATTGGCAGAAATGGAATATGATAGAAATTTAATCATTGTCTTTCCATTACCTTAGAATGCACTGTTTTAATCTACAGAGGAAGCCATGTTGAACTGCTACAGTAGAACGGACAGAACTGACAGAACTGACAAACCACTGGCTCTACATAGGGCCTTTTGCATTTTCTCAAGAGTTTCATGGACACAGTAGCTGCTGAGCAAATGCTGAGCTGTATTCGAATGTTTGCAGTGTGCAACTTCACATCTGGATGCCACTAAATAGTACACACCTTTAAGTCTCTCCCTAAAACATATCTTAGTAAAAAAACTGATATACCGTTTTATTTCCAACATGTCCTATCTGTTTAGTTATTACTGTTTTTATCTTATTATTTCATTTTGTATTATTTGAACTTTTCAATTATGTAAAACACTTTCTAACTTTGTTTTGAACTTTATATCTGTTTCCAAAGTCAACAATGACCTTAGCATTTGTATCTCTCTTTCTGTGGACCTGTGTAGCATCATTTCAAACAGCGATATCTGATGAGTTTTAAAAATCTGGGTACAATATTTATGTGAATGGAACCTTTTTAAGAACATCTCAAACCCAGATGAAATGAAATTGAATAATTCACCTAGAAGTGTAGAGGGCTAACCAAACATCAATAAGCGCTGACGTTCCTGTTTGCTCACTGCCACTGCTGATCACCCTCTGCAGTGATATCTCTTGATTACATGTCGACAGCAGTTTTGTATGCATGCATGTACTGAGTCACAGATTGTACATTGGCTTCACTCTCATTTCATGCCTGAAGGCTTTGGCTAATTAGCCTTTCTGTTTAATACTAAACTTTTCCACTTTCCAGAAGACTTAATCAACTTGCCTGGGCGTGTTATTTATACTTCCACTGAGAGTACTAAATATAGAGTGTCCAGTGCTGCTGATGCTGGAGGAGGGATGTACTTTTTAGGTCCATTAAAAGGGAAAGGAAGTTCCTTGGCAGCGGATTCGAGGAATGCTTCCCTGGCGTTATGGATGAGTCATAATTATCAGCTCATTAATTAATTCAGTGATTCATTAGTTGCTCCATCAGTTTTTCCTTGTGTTACTTCATTATTTGTCTTTTTCTCTGATGCTTTAGCCCGGCTCATTTAACTGTTTTGATGTATTGACCCACCTTCATTTAAAACTATTTTCATCAGTCCCTCAGGACAACGTGAGGCAGAGAGCAACGAGAAGTTTCTCATCAAAACATTGCTCCTTTTTTCCCTCAAGCAGCACTCTCGCTCACGCAGGTAATCACCTCGCTGCAGGCTCCCTTTTTTTCTGTTTCTGGTATCCAACCTATACTCCATCCAGGTCTTTAACCTCAGCCAATTACGGCCTCAACTGTAGCCACAATGTCTTTTTTCCATTAATAAACTCCAGAGATTCTCCTCAGTATTATTTTCAACCTTGCGCCAAAACCTCTCAAAGGTCTCAGAGGAAGACATCAAAGCTTCCTCCCCACACCAGCCTAAATAACCAGTCTAGCACTGGTGAGATTCACTGGTTTCCAGTCTCCTAGGACCCTATGTGTATCCTGCCCGTGCTCCCGCTTGAATTATTTATGTCTGCTGCATATCTGGCCTCTCAGCAGGCCCAAAACACTTTGCCTTTGAAATAGAGAGCACACAACATTCAGGAGGAAATAATGTATTGTTCAGAAGACTGTAGGATGGGGCCACTCGGGCATTTTATAGATGCCATCTGTTGAAAAAGTAATTCCCTGTCAGTTAGATAAACATTCTCAGGCAATCTAAGCAGTCTGAGAAGACATAATAGCGGTCATGTTATTGTTAAAAGACAATAAGATGGATTTTTTTGAAGCAGAGTATAACAGACATGGCATGGATTTTTATTTGCTTTTAAAAAGAATTCCTTACAGTCACTCAAAGTATATGATGTGACTTCAGTGGATAACTATCCATTCCCTTACCGTATATCCCTGTGATAAACCAGACAGGTGGTCCATCATTCTTCCGAAAATTAGGAATCACTGCAGGTGAGAGTACAAGGCCTTTTGACATTGGCCTCATGAAACCTTTATGGGGACGCCATCAATCAGCTGTCGCCTGGAGAGAGTGCTGAAAGACCTTGAGGGGGATGCCCTTATCTATCGAGGGACTCAACGATCTTGTTTATCCCACATAATAAGATTCATTGCGTATGGAAGATGTTAGACATGATGCGACAAACTAGATGTCTGGGGCACATATTTCTAAATGGGAAAAAGGACTGGACAGATGGGCGGACAGACGCGGTAATGTAAAAACCAACAACGACGCATTACTTTTCATTCATTCTGGAGATATTTTGACTTGATTATGTAAAGAAAGAGAATCAAAATATAGTAAAATATCTATAGTAAAGGTATTAAGTATTATTCAAACCCAGGATTACTACAATGAGTAAGACATTGTATTGACAATATTTATTAATATATTGCTTTATTTTTATTGCATTAAAGACTAATATACTATTATAATAGTTGCATCTTATTCTATTTTCTGATACTACCTATGACCTTTGTTTCATCTTCACACTCATTTAATCTGTAGCAGTGTAAGAAAAAAGGCTTATATTCTTCAGCCTACAGTGGTGAGACTGATGTGACTACTGTACACAAATGAATCCTTATGATTGGCAGTTTGTCCCACATAGTTATTTAATGTGTCACTACAGAATACTGTTATATTTTCATTATTTTTCTGACAATAATTGCTTTCAGTTAGAGACTATGACATAAAATGTCAAGTTACTTTAAAGCTATTTAAAAAACCTTTGACTTCATGTGCTTTTACGCCTGTGGTGCAAGTCTTATTCTTGTTGGCGAAATGCAACTACATCACAGCAACTGCTGTGGAGGTCATTAGTCCACACATTTTTGTTTTCCTCTAAATATATATTTTCTTCTCTTATTTCATTTGGACTTTTATGTCACTTCTGAACCGTTGCAGCTGCATGGTGAGCTCCTTGACCAAATTATAACTGGTATACAGCACAGATTTTCTAGTGTTGACAGTGTAGACACTGATACCTCTTGGCCCAGACATCTTTTCAATGACCACTGACATTATTTGGAAACTTGCCACTTATTTTTGGCGAAGTGGAAATTGCCCACAGGCCTGAGCTTTGCTTCATTTGCACCACGAGCAGGCAAGGCAGCGAGTTGCTGGGGGCCTGGCAGTCTAGCATTGCTGTTCCAGTGGCTGCTAAAGCACTCTGCAGAGGAGCACATAAAGCTACATTAAGAGCACATGAATGGTGTAATAGCATTGAGACAGTCAATGAAGGAACAGTGAAGTACAACATTGCATTATTATAACAACATTAAATGCATGAAATGTCACAGGCGAAAAGCACAATGAAACACTTTGGGGAAAGGTTTTGTCTTACAGGCAGCAGTCTGCAACACACACACACTACTTGAAACATCCCACTTGGCCAATATTTGTGTTTTGACATACTAAATAAAATATATTTCTGTATTGTCTATTCCCATTGGATCTCCAGTGCGTCCAAGCAGATTGAGCGGGATGCTCACTGCAGGATCTGTATGTGTGACCTGAGTGTGACTCATGCACAGCAATCAACACTCTGCTCTGTGGTTGTCATGTTTGTGTGGATGCCATCTGTGTCTTTACACCTCTGAGTCCTCTACTTTCTAAAACCTCTGACACAGTGGAGTGAAAAAGAGACTTTGCTTGCAGAAACCTTTTGAACAGTGATTACGCATGCCTTTCCTTCCTTCGCTGTGTAAATATTAGTCATTGGCTGATGAGGGGGGTGGTGATGGTGTAAGAGGTGGGGGCTGTCTAAGACATGATTGCATTCAAGCACCTGACTCTGGCCCCTGTGGGAGGATGCTTCACACAGGAAGGAAGTAAATGAGTGTGTATACATGTGCATGTAAGCATTGGTGTGTGTGTAGATGTACCATCATGTGTACCTGCATGAGGACCCCGGGACGTGTGAGGCATGAGAAAGGAGATCGGATAACCATTTTCTGCAGCACACTCCTTCTACCCACCGCCCCGGCTTCATTAGCAGCTGTCTGTCAGATAGGCCCCATACACCGCTGGATGGTTGCCTGGCAACTGGGACCCTGTTCGGCCAATCAGGGCCGGATGCAACAGGAGTTCTCTCCTTGACACATAAAAGAGAGAGACCGAGTTCTCCTCCAATTCAATTGATTTTGTTTCAGTGTCATTCACTTCAAGGGCAAAGCAGACACGGGGCCTTTCCGCGGAGTGAGTGAGTCAGCCGAACAAAGTTGTGTTAACAGGGGCCGTTTGGGGGGAATTTTCCGAGGTCTGAACCTTCACAAGCATTCCTGCAACCTTCGTGAACGAATCTTCGAGAAACAGCCCCGTTTATTTCCTAAAAGGCAGGGAGAAAACTGCAAATCCCACCCCTGCTCTTCTCACCAGATGGATGTGAGACATTCACATAAGCAGCCCTGCTCTCCATCAATGATGTGATGCACAGCAGCAGAGGCAAAGCAAGGCAAAGGGGACAAACCATCCCTGCTGTATTCATCTGTGACTTATGGTCATAAATAAGCGCCTGGGGCCATTTGCTCCAGATAATGCACCTGTAGATAAGACAGTAAAGACGGCCATTAGAGAAACTGTCCCTGCGCTCGGTGAATCATTTCTAATCACGGCCACCAACTAATGGTCCAGGTGGGGCAACACAGGTAATGCATCATTGTTCTGAGGACCAGTAACATGACACATTTCTCTATTTGTTACCCTTTTTAAGGTTTTCTTAGCCTCTCAGTTCATTGATCCAACACAATCTCTTCTCTGCCCTATTGTTCTTCCCTCTGTCATGCGCAATGACAGTGGATCTATGGATTCCAGGAGTGTTGCATGATCTGTTACAATTACGTATAGAGCAGATCCATGGATCTTCATTTTTCGAAAGGCCTATCTGCACTGATGTTGCTAAGAGACTGTCAGGTTTTCGCTGGGTCTACCTGTCTGTCTGAAATGCCTGTGATGCATCATTGGATCTGCTTTTTTCATTTCGTATTGTGGAGTGATTTAGCAAGTAAATAGAACCACAACTTCTAAACTGAGGAAATTTTGTATCATTTTAGTAAAATCTTTTTCAAGAGAAAGCATTTAACATCAGTTTGCAATTGCTTTTACATATATTAACTTTATCTCTGAGTCACTGAGTGTAATAATCTGCTTTAATGAAGAGATTGTTAGCACAAAACTTTTTCTTTATACTTACTAAAAGGAAAATAGGTCTTGGTCACTGCGGCACTTATCTGACAGTTTCTTGGTCAAGGACCTTCTGCATAGTAGTACACAATCCCAAGAAAGAAAATGTTGTTTTTTCTGTGCTGAAAGTAGTATTTGAGATGCATTTGCACAACTATGTTACTAGTTTCTACATTTTGTTGAGTCCTTTCATACTTTTAGTTTGGCAGAATTAATATGCTGTAGTGTAATCCAAGTGTATTTTTAAAACAGATGCTTAGCTGATATATGTGGTATTCTTGCATACTATAGGTCTAAAATCTAATTCATGTTCTGCTTTAAGTTTTACAACTGTAAGCTGTATTATACAGACAGCAAAATTAAGTCATATATATTTTCAAACTGTCCATCTTTCTGTGATGGCTGCTGAATTTATGTACAGAAGAGTTCCTACACAGTCAAAGTGAACAAAGGCTAAAATCAATGCTACAAGTTAAATGACTAATTTACGTCTTTTTAAACAGCAGATAACTCACAAAAAACATTCACGGTTCCATATGGTTTAGTACTCATCACCAGTGTTACAACAGGTACTATCAGCACTAATTCTACTCAACTACAACTACAACTACAACTAATGAACTACTAACTTTTACAGCAGCTTCCATTTGTGACACTGACAGCTCACAGATGAGGACCACAGCATGGAACCTTTTTATGAGATTAAGGATTTCACTCTGCCTAGAGAACAGGAGAAGATGTTGTGATCTATGTGCGTATATATGTGTTGAGTGAAAAATTGCATGTGCCTTCAAAATATGTTTCCACCAACCAGTTTTTTACTCTTCATTTACACATACTTCTGTGTATTTTATTTTTAAATGAATCCAGATACTTGATAATAATCTGTCTCGAACATGTTTGTCTTCTTATTTTTAAGAATCACCTGTGGTACTTTGACAAAGTTGGGAACAGGACCAAATTCTGCGGCATCATGTAAATTTTACTCCTGTTTGCTGTTTTTTTATTCCATTTTAAAGATGATTTAAAGGCACACTGAAGCTCTCTCCTTTTCTGATATACAACCATTCCCAGCATGGTTCACAGCATCTTCTTTGGCGGGTTTGAGATATGAACAGTTACTTCATGGCATCAACACGATGTATCAATGTCGAAAGCCCAGCGGCATTAAAAATAGATAAGAGTTTGAACAGAAATGTGGTGGCATATAAGACTGTAATTGCTCCTGGCGAACACTACATCACGCCAGGGGTTGCTGTCGTCTCAAAGCTCCACTGATCTCTGCTGCAGTTCAAGGCAGAGCTATCTCTCCTAACAGCCAGAGCTCCCTCCATCTCCCTTTCCCTGCTGCCCTGCTACAAAAAGTCAATTGGATTTCAAATTGCGGAGGAGCACACTCGATTAATACTTAATGGCTACAGCAGCCACGGTTGTCTTTCTGTCTGTGCGAGGTATGAAGAGGGCAACATACGTGGCCTTGGAGCTCTGACATTGACCTCTGACACGTGGCTTCAGTGACGTCTGAGCTGAATTTTCTGATGCTATCATTTCCATGCGGTCATACTCGGCTGGGTGGATTATCCCCTTTGTCTCATAAGGTACATGTCAAAAGGAAAAAGGTATCCTTTTCTCGGATGAAGTTTTGGACAGTCTTGGCAGCTATATGTAGTTGTCAAAAAAGAAAAAAGTTTATCCATCTCCTTTTTCCTTTTCACGTTAATCAGATACTTTCTTCTTCCACTTCGACTTAGTACTATCCACTCTGACTCCCTTATCGCTGCTTTTCGTACAGTCTGGTGCCTTTGGTGGCTCTAAGAGGTGTGAAAGTGAAAGACTGTTGAAATTATTGGTTTATTTTTAGAGACTTCATCACCTGCTCTATAGGTACAATCATACCTTCTTTTTTCTATATTTAGATTGTGCAGAAGTGTGCTACCGTTGCTTCATGTAATGTGGCTTCAGTAAATTGCACACTTTAACCTTCATTCTTCTATGTGACTTGTGGGAGTGAAAATGCTGGATACACTGAGGATCTTTTTGAGCAAAATAAGCCTGGAAGCATCCATGGAGATGACGCTTTCCTCTCTGATTGGCTCTAGGAATGGTGACGTTGGTTGGTCATTCAGTCAGTCATTCCACCACTTCGGTCCAGACTAAAGCACAATTATCAAGTCAAATTAGATTTTTTCCAAAACATTGGTTTGTGATGAAATACCTTAAAAACAAATGATATTCCCGTCAGCTGCAGTTGTACTTTGTGTTAAGAGGTAATTAGCAAATGTTGGAGAGTTAACATTCTTGTCCATGTTCATCCATCCATCCATCCATTAATAATTATATTTAAACATTATACCTAAGAATGCGAGCATATTAGCATGCTGATGTTTAGCTCAAAAGCTGTATTAGCCGTGCCTATATTGAGGCCTTTATCGGGTCAAATTTACTTTGGATTATGACCAAATAAAAAAAAAAACTGATGACATTCCCATCAGCCACTGCTGCACTTTGTGCGGGGCAATAATTAGCAAATGTTGGCTAGCTACCATGCTAAACCAAAATGGTGAATGTCGTAAACATTAGCCTACCTGCCAAATCTGACAACATCAGCTTTGCCACAGCATGCTGATATTGTTAGCTTTGTCGATTACAGCTGCTAGCGTAGCTCTTCACTTTTACTAATACATATTTTCCGCAGTGAATCCTTTGTGCAGCATGTAGAATATTTAAAGAACAATCTGACTATAGTATATTTATGGAGCTTTAATAAGATCATTGATCAATAATAGTAACGCATCCATGGCTTCACCAGATGAGGTGACTTTACAAACTTTCATTCATGCTCACGCTGTGTTTTGGAAAAAAAAAATCAAATCTTTCCTCTCTCAAAACTTAACACACACATTTGTCCTGAGAAGTAGCGTTTTCCATCTGAATAGGCTTTTTTAAGAGGACAAAGATCTCTCAGTGTTGCGGTCAAGAGGGGTGGAGGTAGAACTGTACAGACTGATTACCTTTGTTAGTGCCTGATCACTTGAATGTGTGAGCTCTATCAACAGGCCTTATCTGACGCTGCTGTTTCCTGACTGAGGTGTCGCTTTAGTTAACTCAGGCTGTCAGCTCTCTGTCTGCATTTGTCCCCCCCCCCCTCATTTTCTTTCTCTCTGTGAAGTGTGGGACTGTCAATCTCTGAACGGTTCAGCTTTAGTTTAATCTTCCTCTCTTATCTTCTCTCTCTCTCATACACCTCGTTCTTCCACATATTATTTCACATACTCGAATACTTGGACATCCTTCGCTCATCTTTGCAGATGCAAAATTAAACAGACTTGCGTGGGGAATACAAGCATCCCCTATACAGCACATGTACAGTATATCAAATAGTGTTGTGGTAATTGCTTGCTGCAGCGAATATTTTTCCTGTATGAAAATTGCTTTCACCCGCTTAGTCAGCAAGCCATTTATCCTTAGATACTCTCCAACAATAAGCCCATCCAGCCAGTCGTCTTTTTTTTATTTAAACAGCTTAACATCCTAGGGAGAGACATTATTCTATATTGTCCCCAGCATCTAAGTGTTTGTCATAAAAACTAAAAGGCCACTCATGAGGGTAGTAAATGTGGCCATAACTTTTTTTGCTCGCTGCCATTTACATTAATGGTGAATGCTAATGATATAACCTGTCAAGAAATAGGGGCATATGGTGGTAGTGTAATGACTGGTTATGGTATGAGTTGTTATACAGCATGGAGCACACGTCAAGTCTTAATGCTGCATGAATCATTTGCAGTTTTAAGATGTCATTTGTTTTCAGCCTGTGTGGGAGAAACTCTAAAAAGTCACGATGAAATTCTGGCAATACTTAAAGGTATACTTTTTCTCTTGTTCTTTTTGCTTAAATCTTTAACCCAAAACCCGGTTTCAAACAGGGGCGCTGAGTTTGAAAGACATGAACATTTACCAGGCAGCGAGGATCTAACAAAAGATGCTACTTAGTTATTATGGGAACTGTGGAATAAAGGGCTTTTCCACATTGTAGAATCAAAGTCAGGGTATCTTGACCTCCACTGGATCATTCTTTTTTTAATATGTCTCTCACAGGTGGGAACCAACTTTATGGAGTTGCAATATTAAACCGCTGGAGTTCCCCCGTACATCAAACATAACATTTTGTTTTAGTGGACTGGTTTAAAAATGTCTTCTCTTGATTTAAGCTTCATGACTTACCTGTCAAATACAAATATATAAACAAACACGTATATAAGCACAAAGGGAGACTAAACCCTACTTCCTGATTCTGTCAGTTTAAATATTTCACAGAGCAAAAGCTTTGATTCTGATTTTAAGACTACAAGAAAGAGTACTCCATTGATTTAGCATTGCACTCCTATGACGCTGTCAGACTCACTATGGAGTTTTTTAAAGAAAGTCTCTTTTATTCCAGCTTCCTCTTCAAAACCTACATTTACACTACCCACAATGCAACTCTTGGTCAGAGATTTTTAAGCTTGCGGCAGCTAATGTAAAAGCAGAGATGAGGAGAGGACTATAGTCTAAAGTCTAAAGTCTGGTAAACTCACTTCTTTCTAACTCTACACCCACAGATTTTTGGACTTGTGGTCTTCAGCACCAACCAAAGCTGACTCAAGTGAGGCAATTTATCAGCCTTTGCTCAGCTCTGTCTGTGGCCAAAAAAGGCTTCACACAACTTTCTTTACATATGCAGTAATACTCCCTAAAATCGATGAGGTTGCCCTTTAAGTATAAACTGTGACTAAAAAAATGTAAAAAGGGGTTCCAAATTCCATTACTTAAAGAAGCATCACACATCTTTGGCAAATCACACAACCTTTATTCTAGTAAAACATCTATTTGTTGATTAATTGATAACAGAAAAAAAAAACTGAAATAATTGAAATAATGGTTGATCATGTGTGCTGCCTTTCTGTGTTTTGTATTATAAAACATTTATTATCTGTTTTTGACAACACAAACATCTTGAGCACTATAATGGTGGTAACTTATTGGTTAGTTTAAGGGTAAAATAAGAAGCTCTTTTAACAGTTAAGATCCACTTAGCCCTGGAACAACAGAACTGAAAAAAAGAAGTATTAACACTGTTTAATGTGGGGATATGAGTACTGTGTGCCAACAGATGGAGGAGATGTGTGTTAAGGTGCAATAACATTTCTTTCTCAGGGGGTGGGCCCGGCAGATAAAAAGATTTACAGGAGTCCAGACACCTGTAATCCCTCTCGGTTCTGTCTCTCTAATGCATCTCATACCCCGGCCCGAGCTCATCTCTGTTATCAGTGTATCAAGCAGCAAGAGGCTGGCAGCCTGCTTCATTTATGATTCTAGCCAGGCCTTAAAAACAGAGGTTCAAGAAAGTCATACAGATAACAGACCTCTGGCTGCTCTGTCTTTGCACAGGCTGTGACATGATGTATGTCAATGTGTGTTTTTTTATCCTCTGCAGGACAGGGGGAATGGAGGCTGAGATGATGGACTTTCAAACAGGGAACCCTGCCAAAAACATGCTAACAGATGTGGAAAATGTCAGCCTTGATAATACACGTTTTCTTTGATCTTCGGTGAAACAACCTGGAGAGGCAGGGCGTCCTGCCAGGCAGCACTCCACCATCTCCCCCTCGAGTTTGTGAGAGCATTTTCTCAGCTGTCACATCATATGGATGGCTGTTTACATTAACATTTATTCATTTATATTAACCGTTGCACAAAGTCCTTCCATCATCCTGGGCAAACATTTGCATCAGCATTTCTGTAGCCGGGTGTGTGTGTCTTTTTAATTGGCCGTGAGAAGCTCAACTGCTTAGCCTTTGAGATCATTGAGATTTTGATGTGAGATTTGCATGCACTAACCCTGCGCATGAAAAGGGGCGCATTTGCATGACGAAAGGGGGGGAGGGTGACTCGCTTAATGACATTCACACATTTAGCGTGTCAAGCTATGAGGAGGAGGATTAGATTTGAGCAGCGTCACAGGTCTCTTTTCTTTTTATAGGTCTCTTTTTATAGCTTTCCTCTTGATTCCTTTATCGCTTTGATCATTGCCTTTTAACTGGCACCCTGTTTTAGCATTATTTCCACTGATGGTACAGTCAAAACACTCATCGTACAAATCTCAGGTTTAAGATTTGCCTGTGCAACTGTCTCTGAGACAAACCAGTCACTATATGTGACTTTTTCAACCATTCATATGCAGAGGTTTATATGGACTCCTCTAGGGAAATTAATATGGAATGACAGGAGTGATATGACTTTGTAGTAGAAGAGCATGCACAGAGTGGGTCAATGTAGTGGGTGGAACGGTATAGGAGCAGTCAGTTGCATTATAAACAGGTAATTGTAATGAGGTTATTGTAATTGTAATTTCCATAAAACAAACCAAACCTTCTGTTTTAAACACACACTAGAATTCATAACCCTTTATACATAATGGGAAACTTCCCGCTGCCTTTAGTGTCAAGTTCTAGGTGTGTCAGTGCCTGCCCAGTGTATTCATGCAGGCTCTATAACCCACAAGTGAGTATTTTTTCACTTGAAGGGAGAGCCAGCACTCCACTTCACCACTTTGCGCTGCGTTTGTTTTGGTAATTTATCAGACAAGAGGAAAAGAACAGGGGGAAAAGAAAGCTGGGGCTGCAACACAGAAAGAGGTATCTGAAAGCATTTTCCCAGGTGGATTCAGTCCCGGCTAAAGAGAAAAATGAGACAGGAAACACCAAACTAGTGCATAATGTATGTTAATTAAGTATCCTGGCCTTGACAGGCAGGAGGCAGATAAATCCACCGCAATGGATGTTTTCCCAGAATCCAAGAACAGAAGACACTCGTCCATAGATCTTTGATGACATGATTAAAAAAAAAATCGAATGTAATGTTCTGAAGTTACAACACTAAACAGTTGGTTGCAATACTTTGTAGTCTACATCTATGTATCTATCTACATTTCCAGCACAGTCTCCCCATTGGGCTGCAGTGCAGTGCAGCATAAGCGCACAGGATTCAGCACCACGGACAGTGACATCAATCGCTGGTCAGTTTACAGGCAACAATTTGTCACGAGCCCACACTGCTGCTGCTGAGAGAGAGATGGAGTACAGAGGTGCTCTGTGGGAAATAGAGCTGCATTATTATCTAAACTGTTGCTTAAATGAAACCAAACATTGTAATGCAATGTAAATGATCTGAAAACAAAAATGACACTGACACTAAGCTGTTGTAAGGGGAGAGAATTGAACTACGACTGCCATGAGATTCTCACTACTCAGTATTGTTTTTTTTTGTTTTGTTGAAGAGTGCATTTTCACTCCAAGACTTAGATGTAATATTTGTGTTGATGGCACCCAGTGGAATAAAGAAATATTGAGAAGGAGAGCCAAATTTGAACCAGTGTGTTTAAAGGTGTATAAAGAGAGATGTTTGCATGGAGCCACGGGGAGAAACAGCTGCAATGTAAAGACACAAGTTAAGACTTTAGGGCTTTAAGTAATCATTATCTTAATTATCATTCATTTGTTTTCGACTAATGAAATTATGAATTAATTATAAAATAAACAGTGATGTAAAACAGAAAAGTCTCACATTTGAGAAGGTGAAACCAACATATGTTTGGCCTTTTTGCTTTTTAAGTTCTAGTTCAGTCTTTATTGGGAATTTGGGCTTGTAGCCTGGAAAAACCGACATCAAAACAGACTCAGTCATCAGTTGAATCTGAAACGGAAGAAAAACAAAGAAAAGAAAAGAAAAATAAATGTCAGTTAGATAGATAACACACCACAGCAGATTATTTATGTGTTAACAATAAAGTAAAAAGGTAAAATCACTAAAAATGTGGCCTGTGTTTAATTTGTGTATTTTGGCATAAGCAGATAACTTTGGCATTAGTCTTTTGCACATGTGGTTTACTTTAGAGGGATCATTTGTTCAGATATCAAATTGTGGCCACAAAAGGCCAAATTTGATAAGTGAATCAGAATTGAACAACTGAGACTTGCAGTGTAACCTGACTCCCTTTTACACCTCCAGTCCTGTGAGAAAGTTTCTGCTTGTTGTCCAACATTTTTTTCTTTTTATCATTTTAAATGCGCCTACTTGCTGTTGCACATCAGAAATAAGAACCAAGTTATTTATTAAGTTATTAATAATCTCAAAACTTCTTGGAGACACACAGAGAACTCAGGCTGTTCTAAGACATGTATGCCTTCGTTTAAAAGGGAATATCTAACAAACCTCCAGGGAGGAAATTGATTCTTAATGATAAGATTTAAGTATGGATTTATCAGCTGGTGACATTTTAGTGTTTTATTGTCTATGGGCCAACACAGGACAATAGCCTCAGCATTTGTTACACCAAACAAAATTGAAACACATTGCATTTATTCCTTGATTAAGACTTTATTGATCCCAAACTCACTGATTAGGAGGGAAATCTACAAGTGCTAGCTGTCCACTCCAGGGTGACAACTCAGTGTTGCTTGCACAGCTGTTATTATGAGCAATATTTATTTATGAAAATGTGAGTTTGAATATATTACCATTTCATTAATTATTTGTGCTTCCCCTACCCAACCAGTGACTCTCTGGGAATAGTCCTATTGCCCCAGTGGTTCTCATGGTGGCTCCTAGAAGGTGAAAAAGAAGAATCCCACCATAATTTGATTCACTGTAAATGTAATAAATAAAGAAATAGGGATTTTAGAACTCTCAGCTACAGAAGATGGCCAAATATATGGACATCCAGAAACTACACCTATATGTGACTGAATATCCAATTCCAAAATCATGGACAATCCTTTATGAAATTACAGCCTCCACTTTCCTGGTTTCAGGCTTTCCAGAATATTTTGGAACCTGACTGCAGGGATTTGGCCAGTCAAGGACTTCCATAACAAAATGGAAAAAACATGACATCACTTGGACATAATATCACAATATCATGTTGACAAAGAAAAGAGCCTTGGAAGAACACTTTTCTCTAAAATATGATTGAGGACTGAAGATCTTCCTCAAGGGGTCTGACCCAAGCCATAAAGATATCCCCAGACTTACACAAACTGGTGTGGGCAGCGGTATCCATACCACATAGTGTATCAAGACACATCTGCAATTAATCTGCACCTACAATCTGTTGAGGAAAATCTCCAGTGACCAGATCAGATTCTGTTTGAGGATCTTGGTGTGAAAATGTTTAAGAGCCCCTGAACTGGATACCACCCATCAAAATCACGTCTGAATCCAGATGGTGAGCAGAGGGATTTCTCTCATTTCCAACACATCTGGAGAAATACCAGACTAAATGCAACTGTGAACAACTCAGAACAATCCCAATTACAACACTTGGAACCTGGCAGAGACCATCTGTGTGACAGGAGAAGGTGAGCATGGCTTCAAGTGGCAGCTGCTTCACTGACTGTGGGAAAAAAATAAAAAATTTACTGAATGGGAAAGCGTGACTTTATTGGTCCATGGACAGAAAATAATTTTACATTTTCTATTAATGCTGTCAGGATTATACATTTTATTTTGTTCTTTTTACAACAAATACATATATTTTTTCATAATTTGTTACAGTAAAATGATGCCTTTTATTAGCCTACTCAAATTTGTATACATGCTATTATTATTATTATTATTATTACTGTCATTACTATGATCACCATCTTTATTATAGGTCTGGATCATTATAGGAGAGAGAAAAAAAAATTGCACAGCTGCAACTTTAAGACTCAACACGCCTCCCCTCCGCCAGCTCCCACAATGGTCTTTTCCAGCTCCGCTTATCACAGCAGAATTTGTGACATGCCATAATTTCTTAACCGGTGTGTGTGTAGCCCCGGAAATCAAATGTCATTACCCGACGCGGCTAATTTGGCGATTATTCCTGCTCTTTTGGGTTTTTTTGACAATGCCAGCGGCGGGGACCGGCCGCACCTCTACGATCGGATCCTCGGCGCCGCTGCTCGTTTGCGCTGAAGAAGCCTCCTAGGATTGTCCGCTTGATGGTCTAGCTTGCAGAGACTGCAGTTGTCATTGATCCGCTGCCGGAGCCTCCCGCTGATAGTAGAGGAATAAATTGTGAGTATGCACACTGTTGCCGCCCGTATTGCGGTGACCTACATTGCCCCTGTTCCTGCAGGCTCAAGGTGATTTCTGTGCGGTGCCCTCTTCACATCCTCAACTCTGGACTGATGGTGGTGGTAGAGGGGCCGGTGGGGGGGGCTGGAGGTGTATAAGGCTCCCGGGGTGGATGGATATGTGGTGTATATTACCTATACATTTCGCCTGTGTGGATGACATTGTGAGGCTCTGCAGGAGGAAAAATAAAAAAATAAATTCCGGCCGGCTGTCACAGTGGAGAGAGACAGAGGAGAGAGTTAAAGGGGGGCGGGATGCAGACTGAGAGGCTTGCATGATGTAATGCACTTGAGACAATAGCCAAGGATTCTCCCCAATTATCATTTCAGAGAATGAGGAGGAGATTTTACAGAGGTGTACAGACGCGATCAGCGCCGCAGTCATGCCGCCTTGGCTTGTGTGTGTGTGTGTGTAAAAGAGGAGCTGTCATAGGATGAACAGCTGCCCCTCCTATAAACAATATTATTACCGGCTATTATAGAGATGCAAGGAGGGAGAGAGCATGAACAGCCTCTCTGTCTCTCTGCTATCCATCCATATCTATCACCCGTACCCCC
>NW_023339652.1:4959522-4972171 GCF_004916995.1 Morone saxatilis | reverse complement strand
CACACACACATTCATACACACTTTTTTCCCTGTTGTGGATGTGAATGAATGAAAAGACACACATCCTGGCGCTGGCTTCATTTGATGCCGGAAGGTTAATCGCTGCAGGCGAAGCTGTGATCTTCCTCTGATGTTGCAAATGAATATTAACTTTTGCAACCAGGACAATAAACGAACATGGCAATATTTGCACGGGTTGCTGAAGTTGTGGCACACGCTGTTCCCAAGTGTGACAGGGATGCATTATGTAGGAGCAGGATGCTTAATTTAACGGTTTTGCATTAAAGAACGTGACTTTCCAGTGATACACCTCAACCATGCAAATACACTCCGCTTCCGTCTGGTGTGCAGACAAAGCTTTTCTTACCTTGAGGTGTCACACAGAGGGGGGGCTACCTGTGGCGGAGGCGTTTATGTCTATAAAATGATGCTTTTAAGGGCCGGGTTTGACTGTTGCCAATCCCTCCATAATAAGGAAGGTGGAATCCAGTTGAAATGTTGGTGGTCGTGGCTGGTGGCACAGTTAAAATCAGTTACAACCTTAGCTTTATTGCCTTTTTTGTTCACCTCGATCCGCACTCTTATTCAATCTCTATCGATTGATGGTTTGCATGACCTTGCTGCAGGGGATTGTGGGCGATGTTAAAGGCTACACGCTGTCCTTTCATGCTTTCATGTGCATGCAGACTGATTTTCAGTTGAACACACAACCAATGAACACACACACACAGACACACACGCACACATCAGAGGACATACACAGAAACTCCCCCTCCTCTTCCCTCACACAGATGCTCACACACAGGTAGAGGTAAAGCGCACTCAGACAAATGGAGACACACATGCACAAACACACACTTGATGCACAGCCTCCTCTCCCTTTCCTGCCTCCCTAATGGCAGCAGGCTTGGTGTAACTCTACACCAAAGCCATCCTCCTCATCCCCTCTCTGTCTCATTCACTTTTTACTGCTCAGTGTGTCAGTGTTCACATGAGGATGTCAGTCACAGTAGAATACACGAAAACAACATTTTGTGGTAGAATTGACAGATGCACAATATTCTTAATGCATTTTTGACTCATCTCCATTTATGCAGTGTGTAATTTGGGCTAATAATTACTAATATTCAGGAAAATAAGCAACAGTTGTTAGTAGATTTGACATAACTTAAATAGCTCCTTTAAAACAGAATAAATATTAACTCTTCAATTCAGTTTTGAGCAAATTTTATTGGTAATTTAATGAAAATATAAGCTCACAAACACTGGCAAGAAATACGGTCAATTGGATTATTATTTGATTATTTTATTGCCTTCAAAATCTTATTTATTTCCCTGCTTCCTTACCAGACCTTGTTTTTACATGTGCGCTAACTGAAACACCTAATGAAGCTCACTGCATCAAAATATACCTATTGTTGAGTTGAGTTAAACGCCAGTTTTCAGCTATTATTTAACTGTCAGTGTACTGGTGTCCAATATTGAGAGTAATTCATTTACCAAGAATGTTATCAAGGTTTCCCTACATGTGGTGTCTTGCGGTTTTCTAAGAGCCTTCTGCACATTCCAGGGATAAAATTCTTGCAGGGAATACTGATGAAAATTTTTATTCATTTATTTTTCTTGGCCTAGAAACAGTCAAATATTGAAATATTTTTCCACCACCCTTTAAAAAATTCCACCATGTCTTTGTTGCTTAGTGGAAACCTTGTATTCACAATAGGACAATCCAGTGTGTTCTGAAACCATCATCTATGTAACTGTAACATTTTACAGGATCTATTGGCAGAAATGAAATATAATATTGATTTTATACTGATAATTACCTGAAAATAAGAATAGTTGTGTTTTCTTTTCTTTGGAATCTGCCATGTTGAACTATTTCTACAGTAGCTGAACAGACAAACCAAACACTGGCTGTATATAGGGAATGGAAAGCGAGTAGGTATTCAGTTGGTTGCATTGTGGAACTTCACCGCTAGACCGCCACTAAATCCCTCACACTGGTCCTTTAAGAGAACAAATGATACATTCTTCCGATATAAATAAAATGCTGAATTTATTTACAATCATCCCATAATTCCCACTTGTGGTCACAGTGCCTGCTGCTAAGCTTATAAAGTTGATATGGCAAATGTGTTAGCAACCAGCTGCTTATTTACACATCCAACAGACATGGAGCAACATTAGCATTCATTCATTCATTAGCATGCATGCCACCTGGCAAGTGTCAGTCCAATATTCACTCTCCTTCTATTTCTGTTTGTAGTCTCTACCAACTCCTGAGGGAAATATCTGGCCTAAATGCTCCACTATGTTCATCTGCTAATAGCTAACTCTGTCTGTCTGTTTGGTGCTGGGCAGGTAGTGTACAGTGGATTCATCAGATTTATTTTTCACTGAAGATTGCCGCCTACTTCTGCTAGAACAAGACTGATGACAGCACTGAGTGAACTAAAAAAATTAGCTAAAAAATGCTAAAACGGCACATAGAGCTGGGGAGCACTGCATTGTTGGGTGGTCATTCTCTGTAGGTTCGTCAATACAAGTGACACCTTTCTCATTAGTCATTGTTGTGCGTTGTTTATATAAAAATATTGATTAGTGCAACCTTAAAGCATGACCTTTAATAAAATTGACATTTTGGAGACAGTCACCATGAGAAAATGATTCAGATTCCCTGACAAAATACACAAAACATGACCTAAGTGTCCTACCTACTGCCCTGCGTCAAACCAGTCACATGACACAGCGGCTACAATGGCATAATGCAGTTTTTGTTTTGTTGTGCACATGCCTAAATCATATCACTCTTCCAGTATCCAAGAGCCCTTTCTCTATGTTGCTGTGATTGTGATTTTCACCTAAACCACCATCAGTTAGCATCAATGTTACTCATCATCATGCATGACTGTTGCATCACCCCAGAATGTCACAATACTGCAGGTCACAGATCAGCTTGGCACAGCCTTGCACTGTTGGAGATGAGTTAATAGTTTGCCCCATTCACTTGGTGGACTCCCGCTTGAGTGCTATTGTATGTTCCTGTGGCAGAGATTAAATTGAATAGACTTGAATTGTTGTTTTCTTGGCATGCTGTCTCTTGGTTGTCAGAAGTCTCTCTGGTGCAAGGAGCCATATGAATGGGATTTCTCAGCACTATGAGTGTACCATGCAATCTGGTCCGTTCCATTCACAAAAGTGCTGCGTCACTCTTTTCCCACCTGTCGGCCTGATATGGATGCCAAAGTGGGAAGAGCGGCATGCAACAGTTTTTCCATTACCCTTTGTGCTCATCAATAGAGTCTGTGGATGCACTTTGCGCTCAGCAGCATGCCAAGGAATCAAACACAGACATTATTTAAAAGTAGAATTTCCCAGTAGTCAGCTCCCCTGGTGACCGCAAAGCGACGTGTGTGATCAGCCTTTGCTTCTGGTACTGATGTAAGCAAAGTGCATTATCATCAAAACAATTTGGTCCAACACTCTTGTTCATGTTGTGAGGAACATAGCTTGGATGAACTTAATAGGGTGTTGCAAATGTTAGAAAAGTTGACCCCGTATTTCATAAAAGATTAGGTTCTTAATGGGCTTTTTGGGCCTAATTTGTTTTGTTTTACTCATTTCTAAATGACCATCTCCTTGCTCAATGAGTTAAAGAGTTGTGAATTCCATGCTTGATGATAACAACGCTTTAAACACACTCTTAAATAATGTTGGTTTTATTTTAGTGTCTCGAAAGTCTGCTCAACAAGCATACAGTAGTGCAGCTTATATGCAAAGCCACAGAGTGTCGTGTTCAGTCCTCTGCTTGTTCTGCACACGCTCGCTCCTCCACATGTCTTTTGATGTTTCCCAGGTGGTGAATAGTGCTGAATTTGCCTCACATGGCCATATATTGCTCAGGAACATACTGCTGTTTTTTGTGCTGCTCCTTATCAACTCACAATTGTTCCCATTAATGAGATTAACTGAAGACATTCAGGAAATTAGCTGCAGCTTGCTGATTTGTTCTTGCCAAAAATGGAGTGGTTCAACATAAGTGGCAAAATTTACATCTGTCCCATATAGATAGTTCACTGCCTGCTTAAGTTTTACTTAGGAGAACTCTCAAGTACCAGGGGTTTGTTGTTCATTTTGTCATTTTTACCCTGTTTTGTCTATGTTGCTCTTTTTAAAGTATAGATAATCATCTTAAAGATATTACTTCTTGCATGCAATAACAAAAGCCCAGCTGAGGATATATACGAACAGTTTCTATCGTCTTACATTTAGCCAACAGGAACTGAGATTAGCACATGGCAGCAGTCAACAGCATCAGTATTATTTTTTAAATTCTTTCTACAATATGAGTGTCCGACGCCGAAATTAGGGGTGCTACACCTGTCAATTTCTGCAATTGGTCAGGTGTCAGGAGGTTTGAAAGAATGCAATATTCCAACTTCTCTTGCAAACTTACTGTGCAACATAATGAACATCTTTGGGGAAAGAAAGTATACACCTTTACCCTCATTTGAACAATTATTGCACCTTGCCCCTCTCTCAGATAGCAATTTTGAGTTAGACGAGTTTCCAACTGACACCTTTAAAGGTTGTGGTTATGGCAAATAAACTCTGGTTAAAGTATGGCAAAGACTTGTCTAGACAGGATGCGTTTCAGTCGTTTATCTCATGCACATCTGTTTTTTTAATCAATAGAGAGGACAACACTACTTTTTGCATTGGCACTGAACACTGCACAGCATTGGATGTAAATTGTGAGGTGCCGCATAATCCAGTATAGATGTGATTCCTAGTTATATGGGCTGCAGCAGCTTATCACTGTGGCTTCTCACAGGCCTAGAGTCCTGGAAAAAAATAACACTAATTGTTAGTTAACAGTTTGCTGCTATATAATTTTTGATGTCAAGCATTGCTTCTGTCTGTATGTTGATGATGTGAATTTGCTCCCCAACTTCCTGCAGCCAGCTACACTTCAGTCTGGAGCCAGGTGTCTGATCTTGGATGAGGCTGCAAATGGCAGAAAAAAGGGCTGTGGATTTTTTGCACTGATTGGGAAGAAAACCTCACTCCTACCCCCCTGAATAATTCATTGATTGGCATATGGCATGGAGAGAAAAGCCCAATGATCCCTGCCTGTCTGTCTGTGTGCATTTCTTATTGCATCTGTGGCCCACAATGTGTTCAATTGAGCGTGTTGCTGTTCCTCCCTCCCGTGATTCCTGCATAATCTTAGACTCACATTTAACATCTTTAACCAGCCGCACTAAATTCAGTTACTTAAGCTTCTTCTTGTTTATACAACATTCTTTATTGCTGCAAATACCAATTTCTCTCCACAAGTATCATTCTGACAGATAAAATCTTACATATTCATTATTAGACATGCATTTATTCTAAGCCAAAGTCTGACATGCTAGTGGAATTTGAGGGCAGATTTCCTGGTGTACATTATCATAATGTGCCATGATGTTGCATTGCAGAAGAAATGTGCGTAGAGCGACACTCTATCAGTAGTCGTTCTGTTTCAGGCTCTATGAATATCTGTAGACCAAATAGCTATTGTAATGGGGGTCAAATTGGCTGTTCAGTTGTGAGGAAGTAGCATTGTCACTGCTAGACAACATCTGCATCCCAGCTGGCAAATAGAGCTCTCAGGCCACACATTCTTCACACTGCCCACTGTGGGTGATTAGTGTTTATCTATCCAAGAGGATCACACTAACTCTTACCTGTCATCGCAGCTCCTTGACAGCTTCACACTAGAAACTAATGACTTGCTGCTCATGCACTGACAGTATATGGCAAATAGTGAGCAACAGAGGAACATAATTACTCCCACAAAAGAGGAAAATTCGGGGGAAACAGTGTCTGTCACTGCATTTTGCTTCAAGGCTTTGCAGAACAGATATATTTATTATATTGTTCTTCTTCTAAATCTAAAGTTTAACCAAAGAGACAGGCTTGATGTTGCTTGACTGACACAATAAAGCAGATAAATGTTTCACTGAGTGATATGGTTTGCTTTCAGTTTTCAGGAAGGCTGCCTTATGTGTATAAGGGCGCAGACAAAAGCTGATCAGTCAGTGCACTTTCCATCCGTATCTATTGATTTTTCATAGACAGTAGAAGTGATTTAAGGGGCAGTCATGGTGAGATCAAAGCATAAGGTGCAGGAACAGGACAAAAGGGAATTGTATGTGCCATGAAGCAGAAAAACATCCTCAATACACTTTGCTTTTCTGCACAGCTTTAAGCAGAAATAAAACACCATTAAACAGCAAAACTGCGGCTGGCATTTGAGGCCCTGTTTGTCTGTCGGTGCATTGTGGAGACCACAGTGGAGTGAGATCACGGACAACTTTTTAGTGATGTTCACAAGTAAAGGTCAGATTTTGGAGTTAACCTGGAGTTAATGTGGAAACAAGAGCTGCCATTTTGCATTTCATTGCTGCCATTTTGCATTTCGCACAACAGGACAAGATGTGAATTTCTATAAGAATAAAGTTTTAACCAACAGATAAATGTGGCAGGTTTTAAAACTGGAGCTAGTCACTAACTGAAGTTGACACGTACAAGTGAGGTTGATGGAAAGCGGAAAGGGCCAAAAAAGTATATAAGAAAACAACTTCACTCATACTCACACATTTTTCATAGAAAAATTACCTCAGGGTGGATTTTCCTTTTAACCAACTGACAAGCAACACAGACATCTACAATCAGCATCAATACTTTTCGCCTAAAGTTTGTTTTGATATGCACTGCTAGATGCCATATTTGTATAGATTTCTATGCATCCAGCACCTTCCTCCTTGTGCACAACGAATGTGTATTGAGCCAGAGTCAGGAATAAATCACTACCTTCTACTTAAAATGCACCACTGGTGTCCCAGTCTGTCCGCCGGCTGGCCTGCTCTCCTAGCGAAGGCTGGCACGTGCGGAGTGTCCAGCCAAGCAGCACACAGGCTCGGTCTCACAGGTCTAAACGGCAGCGAATGGTGGCTGAATGGTGAACTGGTGGGAATCTGGATGGGTGCCTGGAGAAGATATGGGAGACCCCATCTCACTGCCAGAACATGCTGAGACACAGACCTGCCATTATAACCCACCCAGAGGGGACCAAGTCTGGGCAATGGCAATATTGAAATCTCACTGAGTAAACCTGGCCTGGGTCAATTCAATGAGTAACCTTGGTGTACCATTGAGATTCAATTGAAGTTTTAAGTAGGTGTCAGGGGTTTTGTTACTATTCTTTTAATTACTGTTTGTAGATTGAGCCACTGAATTGCACATATTAATATGTTTGTGGAAGTGTGGTTGTATGTTTTTTACCTAAGCTTCCACCAACAATCATGATTTTGTAGGTAGTTGTTGCTCTGGAAGGCCAACAATGAATTACTGCATGCTATTTGTGACATTGTCGTGAATCCATTCAGAAATGAAACACTCAAACATTACAGAAATACATTTAGTTAAATGAGAAGATTTACATCAATTTCATCTCTGCATTGGTCCAAGATGCAGTTCACCTAGCTTAACTTGTGCTGAAAGTAAGGGGAAATGGTTACCACCTTTTTGCCCTTTGTCAACTTGAACGCTGTTATATTGACACATTAATTATTGTATTTTACATGTGTAAAAATAAGGAAAGGAGACACTTGTGGTTTAATGAGCAGTTAGCTCGTCAGTCACGATACCAAACAGCTGCGTCCAGTGACTGTGAATGCGTCCTCCTGAATATGCTAGCTTCACACAGTTTTGCAACTCTAAACGAAACCTTGGTGACTCTTAGATGTATAAGCAACTGACATGGTTGCGAATAAGATAAAATGAGTAGATAAGATAATTTTACTGCTGTTGAAAGGTGTATTTATTCAGTTTGGACGGAGGCCATCCGTTTCAGCCACTGCTGTAAGCTAGGCTAAACATGTCTGGGAATCTCTTTCTATGGGACAAACCGATATTAAATCACAGTAGGAAAGCAAAGAATCACAAGTTTTCTTTTAATGGACTATCCTAACTTTATCTTTTGTGTGTACTGTACTTCTTTAAATATTTTATAACCCACAGATTTTTGCAGCATATCTCGCTTCATCACATGACTCTAATGATGATGTTTAAACCTGGTTTCAGCTGAACTACCAACCATCGGTTAGGATGACTCCTGAGGCTTTCTGAAGTCCCTCAGGGCAGCTGGAATATGGCTTCGCATATCCACTATAGCATAGATATGGTGTATTATGCAACTTGAGCTGGGCTGGCCCATTAAACAGCACAAGCGTGAAATCTAGGGCAGAACGCCCAGCCTCCCAAGACGTCTCTGCAGCTTTGAACCGCCGGGGTGACGCTGAGCCGAGCTCCAACTGTGTCAGGCCCAGTCACATACACACAGCCATACAAATAGTAATAGTGGATATTCACACATGTAGTAGACACTGATATGGGGACGCCTTTGTTTTGCTATAAACATCTTTAGAATTAACCTAATCCTTATTAGATATTAATGTTGATTTGGTATAAATACAAAACCCAGACAAGCCCTTTTCATAGTTTTAATTTAGAAAACCATCATTATATATACCAGTTTACAATAAGTTTAAGATTAGACATTCTCCAGTGGATTACAATATGATTATCAAGATTAGAAAATTGCTAAATTTGTTCATGCTTTCGGACTTTTCTCAAATCTAGTGAGGTTTCCCTATTAAAACAAAACTGTCTGAGAAGGAATCTCTTTTGGATTAACTCTTCAACTCAAAGACATCATCATCAGACATGCAACCTGTCATGAGGGGTTATGAATAGGAATTGTTTATTCATAAGGGTCCCAAAGCAAAAAAGGTTTGGAACAAGTGTTTTAGATCAAACTTAAGAATGATCAGTCAGTCAGTGAACTCTGAATGATTTAATGTTGCCTTTCAGAACTGGCCTAACATTAGCAATAATTAGCCTAGAGGTGGTTAAATTAAATTTGCTCAATGTATGGTGGGATGTGTGCAGCCCACTGTAACCCTGAAGGGGAATATGTTGGTAAAGACAATTGAAAGCTAATTCACACCTCAGAAAATGCAGAACAATACAGCTTGCTGTTTGAGGGGTTTGTTTGCAGTGCATGATGACATTTATGCTGAAAAGGTTGTTATAGTTATTGGCACCTTTTGATTGCAAAGCTAAAGAGAGCCTGGTTTCACTCGATTAAACTGCTTCAGGTGTGACCCAAGTAAATTGATATTGATTAATATTGCCATCTATTACTTAGTGCTGCCTCTTGCTGTTGGATTTGTTTTAAATGGTTACTTGTGTACCTGTCAAATGTAACTTTTTCATAGAGTAATTCAGTTAGTGGATCAAACTGAGTAAAACAAATGGAGCTTCATTTCCTCCTGGAGGTCAACAGAAAAGCAGAGGGGAGGAAATATACATAAAAATGTAGCGTAAAGTTACCTTGGATCTTGCCAGTTGTAATGCTTAATATACATATGTAACATAACATAATATGTAAACATTTTATTCAGGATGTATACCTGAGCATATAGCAGACAACCCTCTTGAGAGAGGACATTGCACTGTAATTCTGCTATATTTGATAACAAGCCATTAGAAATAAGCCTGACTTGATCTCCCTCCTCCCCGGCAGCGCCAAGATGATGTGCGAGGTGATGCCCACCATCAGCGAGGACACGGCGCTGAGCCAGCGCGGCTCCCAGAGCAGCGCCTCAGATCCGGACTCCCACTTTGAGCAGCTGATGGTCAACATGCTGGACGAGAGGGACCGGCTTCTGGACACGCTGAGGGAGACCCAGGAGAGCCTTGGCTTGGCCCAGCAGCATCTTCAAGACGTCATCTATGACCGTGACTCTCTGCAGCGCCAGCTCAGCTCCGCCCTGCCGCAGGTAAACCACAGCAGCGTCACTTTTTTTTTTTTTTTTTCAGCGCCGTTTTTTTAAAGATGATACTTGACATTTTTGGCTTTAGTGACTTTGATAGTGCAGATATAGACAGGAAAGATGGGGAGACATGAGGATGCTGTGGCTGTATGGTATGCACCTTAAGTTCTATGCCACCAAGACACCCGCTTTTGTGTGGATCCCATCGAATACTTTGTGGCTTTTGATAAAATTGCTTGAGTTTGGTGTATTTTTCCCACACAGTACTTTGAATTCTATGAATCTTCCTCCAGTTTTCTTGCTTTAGTGCCTTGTTGCAAACGGTATGTGGTTGTATTGCTTTGTTCTCATTTGAATTCCAACAAACTACTTTTCTGGAACTACAACTTACAATGAGAGCAATGTAAAATATATTACACCCCATAAGTATCTCTTATTGAAAATTTGGGTAATTCTCTTTTAATTTAATATACATCATGCCTAAATGAACATGTCACAAACATTGCATCTTTCAGTACCAATACTTTGGACAATTTTCCGACTCAGTGACTTTGGCTAACTCAAAAATTAAATCGCAATGTCCAAATTAAATCAAGAGAGTTTCTAGTTGAAGAAAGTGTTTGCATTTGTGGTATTTTTATGCTTCCCTTTAAACATTTTGAAAGTGGGGTCTAATTACCAGTTGGACTCCAGTTGGACTGGATTGCATAATGATGGTTTTATAAAGCACTTTGAAAAAAGCATGCACCAAGTTAAATATAGGGTGCGTGTTCAGCTTTTGTTTTTGTTTGTACTGCAGTATGCCGTTTAACCAACTCAGATGACTTGAATTGCACCATCCTGTTTCAGACATCCCCTAACAATATAATTCACATTCAAAGTGCATTTGTTGGTTGTGTGACACTGCAGGCTTGCCTTTTGTTTGCAGTCAAATCAGTGAAACATGTAAATATTCAGCTTGAAATTTTGGTGTGGTTGGTTCATTTTTGCAGCAATGTGCGGAGAAAAGAAAAGTCTTATGTAATAATTCCTACAGTAAACGGAGATTAGCACTTTCTGAAAGTGTGTCAGTAATTCTAGTCACACGCTTTCCCCACTCTTGTTTCCAGAAGACTCTGGAGGTTTGCTGGTGGAGAGAGGAGGACTTTGTTCGCAGGCGGTGCCCACCGATAGCACAGTAATCCGCATGGTTTCAGAGACACAGGCGAGGCACACACTGTGTCTGTATTAGCTTTAGTGTGATCTCACATTAAAGCTTAAAAGGGGTTTGAAGTGTTAAAATGATACTTCCTATTTTGAATTAATCCCGCCAGAAAACCATTTCAATATCTTCTTTTTTTCCTTCTCGACCCATGGCCTTTAGAATCATTTGAATTAACCCACTTACACCTCTTCATTCTTCATTGACGTGTGGAACAGATCGTTGGGAGTCTGCTTGTCGAGATTTTATAACTATGCCTTTACCAGAGACTGCCTTTGCAATGTTTTCATCTCGGATTCGTCTCAGACTGTAGGTTTGAACTCTGGGTAATGTGGCCTCCAGCTCATACGTTCGCCCCGGGGCTTTTATCCTGCTCAGAAGTTACACAGTGGGCATAATATACAGTTGAGACTACAATACAAAAAAACGGAAAAGTTCAGCATTACAAAATGCTGTTCAAAGATTTTACATACTGAATAGAACAAAGCAAAAAAAAAGACACCAATATTACCTCTCTTTTCCCACATTTTAATGCACGTCTTTCCCTATTCTTGTTGAAATAGCAAATTTGAGTTTATCTTCCTCCCCTGTCCAAACATTCCCTCCGCTTCATTTCCAGAGAAAGCACCCAGGGCTGCCAAAGTGAAATAACATTTCCATTAACAGACAATTTCACTGATGTTCACCGGCAGCAAAGGCTCTGTGGTGGCGCTGTGGTGATGTATTGGTTGTCATTGTGTAATGACAGAGCTGACATACTGTTCTGGTGCTTTTCCTGGCACCCGGCTTAAATTAGATGTCACTCCAGCGATCGGGATCCTCCTAGCGACATCCTGGCATAGACGATTCCATTAATTAATCTGATGGCATCTTATTGGACTGTGTGATATCAACACTACTCTAATGGTTTATGAAGAGGTTTGTGAGACCTTGGTAATTATACAGAAGCATTCAGCTGAGGGAAAAGAGGCCCTGTTGTGCCTCTGTTTAATATGCAGCAGATAAGAGTTGCATCTTCTGCCTTTTTAGACAATAAGAATGAGCTTATTCCACAGAAGTAGCCATCACCTTTGTGCCGGGGTGTTATTAAGTCTTTGCTTTTGATTAGGCTGTAATGATTTTACTGCATCTGACACTTCTTTTATAACAGGAGCTTTTCAATACGGATGTAATTTTGCAGCAATTTTCAAGGACCAGCAGTGTGGAACAATGCTCAGATAATCATATAGTGGGATTCTTGAATAAGGCAAAAGATGGATTCCAGGTCTTTCTCCACTTTGTGCGTGTGATTGCAGAGGAGGTGGTGAACAAGAAGAGAAACAGCAGAGCTTCTTTTTCTGAAGACAGAAGTGGCCTCATTTAGGCGATAGTCAGGCAGTGAATGTGTCTTTACTGATATCACTCCTCTGTTCCCGAAGCCCGGAGCATTGGCAGGATTAGGCGTTGGCCCACCACAAACTTCCCTCCCCTCTTGTTCTTCTTCACCCTTTCCCTCTCTTTCTCTGTTTCTGCTGTCACTGCCTTTTCTGTTATGTTGCGCCTTGCCTTGTGTCTCCCTCTT
>NW_023339652.1:4950871-4959422 GCF_004916995.1 Morone saxatilis | reverse complement strand
ACATCCATCGGAGGTCACGGCTTCGCTGCTCGTCATGACACTTTCGACTGATCGGAGTGACACTCGCCGTCCCCACTCGACGCTTCCAGGCAACACCGCATCCCCCCTTACATTCATAACAATCCAACAGTGCCCCTGTCCCTTCCTTAGAATGCCTCCCTTCCTCACCCACTGTCCCCTGTCTTTTCTTTGTACAATACACCCGACCATTTTGTTACAGAAGAATGGCAGCTAACCATTAGGGAAGGAATATTTTGTAGGCTTAAAAGGTGGCTCTGAAAAGTTTGTAGCTTGCTACTGCATTCAGTAGCAGTAAAAAAAAAAGTCAAAACAGCTCATAGAAACTTCTTAAATCACTACCATTTTCTCCATACCTGATTTGTATGTTGAGTATGTTTTTTTCTTTTCCACAGCAAAGCCTACTTGTAGTTCCACAGGATGTAGTGTATTTAGCGATTTATTGAATAAACTTTTCAGAGCCGCTTTTCAAGCCCACAGGTGGTGGAGTTTTTGACTCAAAAGATAGATTTTCCAGCAGCAACTCTGGGCAATTAGAGGATCAGTGAGTAACGTTTTCAAATATATATTATAGTATAGCTGAAACAACAACAACAACAACAACAAAAATTCTAATGTCTCATTGGTTGTAGCTTCTAATTGTTAGATTTTTCTGTGTTAACCTTTGAAGATGTCTCCTTGGGCTTTAGGGAACTGTGATGGCCATTTTTCATTATTTTCTGACCTTTTATAGACTAAATTATTAATCAATAATGACAATATTTGTTACTTTGATTGTTACCGTAGTAGACAAAGAGAAAAGTTGTTTCCACAGTGCATTATCCATTATGTTATTTTCTTAGGACAAACATCCAACAAAATGGAAAAATTATAAAATTTGGATAGCGTTTCTGTACCCAATAACGTGGTAAACTCAGTAAGGTAATTCAGTAATTACAGTAAATAAAGTGATGGATTTATCCTCAACTACATCTCTGCTGTTGATGCAACATGCGTTTCGTTGCACAGGGTGAGCAATTTGTACTTGCCTCTAACTATAAGCCTCTCTGGGAAATGAGGAGCACCACTGTCATCTGAAAGCCTGGTGTTTTTCCGTGTCTTGCATTATACTGGCTTTTCCTCTGCTACAGCGAATCAGTAGTCACTCCGTTCGAAGAAAGACGTCCCACTAGTACTCGATGGACTCAGTTCAGAGAAAGACGTGTTGAGCGTGTAGACAACCCAAAGCCTGCAGCACCGCACACATGTGACCCTCCTACCATCCCCCAATGCCCCCTGTATTGCAACACAGGCAGGCAAGCTGGCAGACAGGCAGCGTTCTCCGAAGCACTCAGCTGTGCGTTACTGTACTCGAAGGGCCCTGAGGGGCTATGGGAGCCTTCTCCCCATGCTGTTTATTTACTGTTGCCAAACACAGTCTCATGAAGGCTGCCGCTGCAGATGATGTTCTCAGCAGCAGCTTCCGCTCCTGCTGATCCTGGTCGCTGGCACAAAGCTGTAGTCGTCCACAAACACAGATTCCAGCTTTAGTCATACAGATGTTTCTTTGGGACGAGATTGTCTGGAGACAGAAATAATCTAATTTCTTTAATTGAACTTTAGTATGTGTAGTACGTTTAGTAAGTGTCCTGGCAGAACACACACTGGTTAACTTGTATGATGGCACAGAGTTCTGTATTCTCTTTCATTACGGCCATGGCATTTGGAATCTGGGCTGGTCAGCAGGTGTACTTAAGCTAGTAGGGAACACAAGAAGACCAGCTGACCTTTAAGTGTGGTAAAGGGAAGAAAATCACATGAAATGACAATGGAACAGGCTCTGTGAGGTTGTAAATGTGAAGCAGGGCACTATTTTTGTTCTGCAAATACGCAAAAAAAATGTCCACAAGACATGTGACTCAGCTAGCCTTTGAAGACAGCAAAAAGCTTGTATTTATTTAATGAAAATTTAAAATCTTACATTTTGATGGTTTGATTCAGAAATATAATAAATATCTAGTAATAACATTCAATCTCAAATGAGTGTGTTGGTCACTGTTGATGTGTAAATCTTGTCTATTGGACACACAGGACCAACAGCACGGCCTCGGCTCCCCAGACGTTGATCTCTCTCCACCCAGCCAGACAGTAATAAGATACCAGCCAATTGATCACTCACACGCTGATGCTGTAATGAAAGCTAAGACGGCACTATATTACTGTACAGAGCAGCCCATTGATCTGTGGTTCACTCATTCATGACCGTCATACTGGCTTCAGTAGAAATTACAACAGCGTCTTTTTTCTGCAACGCCTTTCGTACAAAAGGGTGATTGAGCTTGGGAACATGCTTTGATTTCACACAGCAATTACAGTTTCATCTAAAGATTAGTAATTAGGACAGTAGTGGATTTATCTAAAGGGTAAGCACTATGTACATCTCTGGTGTCTGGTCATTAGCACCCTGCTTTCAGTCAATGATCCATCCCTCCACCCCACTGTTTATTAATCATACATGACACGGCCATTCGTCAAAGAATCTCCCCACAGGCACATGGCCATGTCCTTCCATTCTTCTTAAAGCTTCAGCCAATATCGCCAAAAGAGCGTTTGTAGTCATGGAATGTACCACTCTGTGGACCTCCATGGGGGTGAACAGTGAACAACAGAAGATGGGATGGAGGGAGGGGAGATGGTGAAGCTCCCTGACAAGGGCAGAATGTGGAAACGAAGATGACTAAGCTTATCGAGGAGGAGGGATGAGAGGTGAATCCTTCTCTTTGCTTTCTGATTTTTTTTTTCTCCTCACTGCTTCCCTCCCTCCACCCCCTCCCTGTCTCTCTGTTGCTTGTACAGGAGGCCCTCTGGGCTCCAGCAGTCAGCCAGTCAGCTGGTCTCCTCCGCCAGAGCAGCACATGATTTTCCATGATTACTGTTATTGTTTGTGCCCCAGTTCGCACCGCCTGCAGGCTTGATGTGTGGCTGATGCGTGGCAGGAAGAGGGGAGGAAACTGTGCAAAGATAAGCAAGAGTGGGCTGCACAGGAGTTTACCAGTCTTTCTTAAAGTTGACAAGCTTACCAGCTTCAGAATACCTATCATAAATAGCACAATTATGTCTGTGGATTTGATAAAATAACACTGGAAAATGTAGTAGTTGATTTACCCATGCCCTTGGTACGGCTATCTTTTACTTGATATACTCACATGCTGATAGACAGCGGGAGCGTATTTTCCAATTTTCCTGTCTCGCAAGCATTGATTTTCAAACTAAATCCTTTCTCGTTTTTTTCTGCTCAATTTACCCCCAAAGCCTTGTTTCTCCTCTCTTCCCTTAATTCTTTTCTCTCTTTAATCTTCTCCACATTGACAGAAGCAGGGATGGGCCCCTGGCACACACCATATGCATCAAGTGTCTGTAATGGCTCTGACAGAGATGCTTGATCAATACCCTTGAAAGTTTAGGTTCTGATTAGGGAGACGGATCTAGCCCTCCTCCGGATGAATCATCACTGCTAGTGCCAACGTGTGGATGCTGGTTGACCGTTGTCTGACAGCGGGTTGGCGGAGGAAACAGGAGAAGAGGATGAGGTAGCGGTTCTGATCAGACACACCAAGGTGACAAGGCAGTGCAGAAGGATCTCCTGCAGATGTAATTATCTCTCTAATGAACAGCACAGTAGGGCACCAGAGTGCTGTAAAGTCAGGAAGTTGCAGGAACAGTAGATCAGCCTAACAAGGAGACAGCAGCTGCTCGCATACAAAGTCCTCTTTGGGGTTATTCAGTCCGTGTACTCAAAGATCACACTAAGAATTTAAATTGTAGAAGCTGAAGTCAAGCAGATGTTAAACTATATATAAGAAAGTAAATTTTAAAGGCCAGTGTGTAGGTTTTAATGGCATCTAGCGATGTAGTTCAAGATTACAACCCCCTCGCCTCACCCTCCCATTCCAAGCATGTAGGAAAAACAACAGTGGCTGTGTAACTCACTCATGCAAAATACCTCTGAGACCCTTAATCACTACCTCACAAGGTTTTTTTTTACGAGATTGTCACCTAAGAGTTGAGCTTTGGTTAGTTGATAGTATATTGAATGCTTTGTGGCAGTTGTTTTGTCAGCTAAAAATGATTACATCAACAAAGATGATTAGTCACTCAGAAAGTGAACAAAAGCAGGCAATCCATTACTTTTGAGTGTTTGCAGAATCAAATGTTAAGAACAGTCAAGAGGCATTGATTGCAGCTATTTCTAAATACACTGTTAAATATATGGCATGGGGTCTCACTATACGTGGTGTATGAATGAGTGCTGTCCAGGTCCAGTAGGGCTTGTTATGATGCTGGACAAGAAAACAAAATCAGCTTGTATTTTGCTGCTTTTTTCAAGAAAGAATGAATATTGAATTAATATGCAGTTGCTTTACTGGTTGGTAACAAGTGAAAGCTGCACTCTGAATTGATTTTATTGCACTTAATGGTATGGAAATGTAAACCAGTTTCAGTGCAATGTGATCCATAAAGTTGGCATTTCAAAAAACTAGTTAAAAGTTAACAGATTTGAAAAAAAATCATCAAAAAGCAGAACCTAGTGCAGTCACTGTGATGCACATTGGACCTGGTAATATAACATTATGGTGTCTCTAATGCACTTCACATAAAAATGTTCTTTCCCTCTTTACTGCTTTATGGAGAATACAGAACATTTTTACACTTAAAAGGGATGAGGAATCTAGTTTAGATTACTATACACAGCAAGAGCTCATTGTTTGGAAATGATCCCTAAGAACTCTGAATCAGTTATCGTGCAATAGATCAAAAATGCTACTGATGCCTGGGGAAATGGCTTGTTCCTAGATGGTGATGAATCATCATGCGTTAACCATTTGCTATAAGCTGTAAGTATACTTATTAGGGAAAAGGGCAAGAAGCGCACCACCAGTCATTCAGGCTGTCTGCAGTATTATGGGAGATGACTCTACAGCCAGGAAGTAATTACTCAAGCATGACAGACCCAGATGTAGGATGAAATATTTGGTACTGCTAAGCTACTGCTTTCAGTTGGCAATTGCAAGGTATTCATTTTTAATCTAGGTTTCTTCACGTACAACATGAATTTTAAACAGAGGCTCTCTCCACATTTGACTCATATTTTGTAGTGGAAGCATCTGCAGGGGGTAGAGTAGGTTGCCTGAAATCTTAAATCTTTTAATATAATTGATCCATCCAGTCCAGGATTTATCTTGAGTAATAAATCTTTTAAAATGGTGTTACTGTTAGGCCCAGATAATATGTGTACACATGAGGCTGCTGTTGGTCCAGTGGTTTCAGGTAAGTTGGAAGTGAAGATGCACGCATCCAAGCAGGATATTGGTTACAAATGTGTCTATATTGACTTTCAAGCTGAAAACACAGAGTTTAAAGTAGTTGCTGCAGATGTCTTTGGCTTCTAAAACTAAAGGCTTAATTATGCTCCTCCACTAAGGTGTTCACTGCCATCACAGTGCCTCATATCGTTTTCATTATGAAGTCATATTGTTCATTTATGATCTACCAAAAGCAGCAAGCCATACATTCTCTATTTCACTGTTTTAGAGTTATTCTCAAAATGGGTTTGCTCAAATCATTTGATCAAATCAGTTTCCATTGGCAAGATATCGAACCCCAAATTGCTCCAGATGCTGTGCCATCAGTGTGTGAGTGTGTGTGAATGGGATTAGTTAGATTCTGATGAGCAGTTGGCACCTTGCATGGCAGCACCTGCCATCAGTGTATGACTATGGGTGAATGTAGTGGTTGGAAGGGGGGTTAGGGATAGGGTCCATTCCAGTTCAGTGCGGTCCATTTAACCTTTTTGTGTACCATCACAGGAAAGCACAATTTTAGCCTGACCAATCACAGCACTCGCACTCTCCACAAAGCCCAAGCAGCACGTGCCCTGCATGTAACAAGGCCACTGTGAACTCTTCTGTAGCTGTATATTTTGTGAAGTTCTCTGACAGTTTCAGCTAGTTTCAATAGCTGTAGCAAAGAGGAGGGCAGGCAGGGAGAGCCCCTCAGGGGGAAGGCTGAGGAGTAAATCCCCTTTAACCAGCACTGTTGGTTAGTTGTTCAGGAGGATAACCCACATAATGAAATCAGTGCCTATACCAAGTCTGTTAAAGACATCAAATATTTATTGCTATTCTATGCTACGCAAGTTTACTCTGTTTCCTGAGTCACTAGTTTGTGTGGACACGATTACATTCATATGTCCCTTCTCTACTTACCTAAGTCCAGGTGTTTTTTTTTTCGTTTTTTCTTTTCCAAATGTCCTGAAAAATATTTCATGAATCATTTGTTTTTTGGAAATGACAGTGCGTGGGTAGACACACTTTGATGTCATCTCTCGCAGTGAGCGAAAGTGCACGTGTGAGTGTGTATTTCTGTGGGAAGGTAGGGGAGAGGGGGCGAGCGTTGTGTTAGAGTTTACATCACTGTGGGTAGAACTTGGGCATGACTCAGACCCTGAGGCAAGGAATACAGAAATTCTCAAATCTTATTTTACACACACACACACATACAGTCCCATCCTCACAAACACACACCCAAATACACACTCACACATACTCATGCTGCCTGCTGGCTTTGCCCGAATGAATTAGAGAACTGGTCCCTTGAGAGCCACTTAAGTGAGCACAGTGAAATGAGGTTATGACCAATACTTAGTGCTCCTCGCAGTGCCGACCTGGAAATGTAATCCTTCCTCCAAAAGCCACTACATTTGTTTATTTTGCCTCCACCATTGATTAATATTACCTCCTCAGTTTTACCAGTTGCTCTTTGCGGCCATTGAAAGGCTTGAATCGGCTGGTTTCTCCTCTAATAATATAATAGCCAAGACATGATTATTTAACCATAACACTGCAGCAAATGTAGGCTGACTGATGAGGAATTAAACTGACAGTCACTCCTGACAGCTCTGACACAATATCCCGAAGACATGTCGGGAAAGACGAGCAGTAATTCGATTTTTGGGGGGGTTTGGCAGCTGCACTTGACTCCTCAACCAGGTCTCTGGTATGGAGTGGTGTTTTTCGACCATGCAGCTGGTCCCCATTAATGGATACCTTTTAGCTTCTGAATGCTCCACTTGAAGGCCAGAAATAGAGCATGATGTCACTGGCTCTTGGCGCCTGCTGAGAATCTTGTTCAAGGACTCCTAAGAGAGCTCATCCCATGATGTTCTGCTGCATCACAGCTCCCACCTATAATGTGGTGCGATGAACTGTACAGCACTTCTGTAAAAAACATCTTGAAAACCGCTACACATCTGCACATGTTATCATTAAAGTCATTACACTTACTACTACACATTTGTGATTAGCACAGTTCTTCAAAGCAGCACATTTACATCTCATGTACTTTACATTAGTCTGTAATTAGGGCTACTTGCTACTAGCTAATTGCTTATTAGAGTTATTTGTAATACTGCTATTTCTGATTTTTAGAACACACATAGTGAGGGGCAGGCCAGTGTAAGCTTCAGTACATGTGCATCAGGATTAAATTGGGCATTCAGGGTTTGAGAAGGTTAAACAAGAACAAGTTTTCTGAGTATAATATGAAATTCAGTTAATGTGTAAATGTAAACTATATCAGTTATAATGTTTTTTCCATAAATATAGAGATATTTAGAGTTTGCTGGGTTTGGGCTGATGTAGACAAGAAAGACAGACAGACAGAAAATTAATCAGCAAGTATTTTGATAATTATTTGGTGTCATTTTATGGCAGTTTTTTGTTTGTAAAATGAATCTCTTCTGTTTTTGGACTGTTAGACAATTCATAAATTAATGGAGAAAACAGCCTTCAGATTAATAGATAATGAAAATAATTGAGAGTTGGAGCTTTATTTGGTTTGGTCTATTATTTTTTCTAAATTTAAATTAAATTTTTCTTAAGTTCTAATTCTCTTGTAAAGTCACAAGACTAATTGATGGACTAATGAATCTTATTAAAACTTTTAGGGAGTACAGCGTGGTGTACTGGAGAATTACCTATGAAGTGCAGTCATCATGCGAGTGGCACAAGCCATTGAGTGAGTCTCTAAGAGCAGATGTCCCCCTCTGCCCCCGGCTACCTCAAAGACCACATAAGCATTCACTCAAATGAGCTTCAGCTCAATAGAGCTTTTTATAGCATCAACAAACGACCTATATATCATCTTCTTCCCACACCGAAAGCATCATGTGACAAGGAGAGGAATAAAATCCTCGGTTTTGAAGGTGAAATATAATGACTTGCTCACACTCTCCAAGGAGTTGATCCTGTGTGTCTCCTCATAACCGCGTCTTTCCAAACTGTCTGGAACTTCCTCCTCTCTGTGGCAGATGTGGCAGGTTCCCATCTGTACCCTGCAGAGAACCCACATCCAGCCCGCTGATGCGACTCAGGTGCATCACAGCATTGCACTTTATAATGTCACTCCTGATCACATGTCCAGCATTAGGTAACATAGTGTGATGGCCAAGTAATATCTAGGCAGAGCTGCAGGGGGTTGGGGGGGGGGGGGGGCG
>NW_023339652.1:4930131-4950771 GCF_004916995.1 Morone saxatilis | reverse complement strand
GGGGGGGGGGGGGGGGGGCGCATGCATCTGACATTGTTAGGCGGTCAATGAGCCAGAGGTTCTTGATACAATTAAGCCACAGCTTGGTGTGTCACTTTCACATGATGTGATGTGTCCCAGCCTTGAAATGGCACATTTGAAAGTGGATGCAGAGTTATGGGATATTCTGGTAATAGTCTGGTAACATGACTGATGTCTTAAAAACAAGGCAGCACAAACTAAATTTCTTTATGAAACACACACACAGAGAAAACAGCATTAAATTGTGCTGTTTTACCTGTAGATAACAGCACACATTTAGACATCACCTCATATATTTGCAGTGTAATAAAATCTCCCTGCAATGTAAAACAAAACTGTGAATATCTTTTTGATAACTGTTAAAGGTATTACAGTGTCAGCCTCTCCAAAATCAAACAGCTAGGATGTCCTTCTAGACACATCGTTTTGCACTCATGTTCAGCATGTTGAAAAAAATCATAGAAGCAGCAGAGATATCCCCTTCTCAACTGACAGCAACGTCAACACACACAAACACAGTGGAGCTATGTGACATGTTGCATTTTGAAGAGTTTTTCTTGACTGAAACTGTCTGGGTTTTTTTTCCATTGTGGTCACCGTTGCCGCCTATGCACATAGTTTATAGCTGAATGCAGCAAGTTTCCAGGCTCATCAAAGGAATTCTGGGACCTGTTGGAAATCACAAAATAGACAAAAAGTACACAAAGCAAGATTGGAGACATAAAGCTCCAGGAGTCCCTTCGATACATACACACTTAAAGGAATCCTCTGTCTGGTGTAAGTGTTGTGCTCTGAAATGACACCAACGTTATTAGTGAAGCTCAACTAATACCACTGACAGTGAAAGTACTCCTGTCCGACCTCCACAGTGTGGGTATGAAAACTGTGGAGTTATTAAACCCAACAGGAATTACTTAGCTTATAATTATAAATCAGCAAGCTTACTATTCAAGATGTCTTGACTTGTAATCAAAAGAAATACACCATTTAATACAAATCTTAAACACATGATACATTCAAAGTAGTACACTGGCCAGGAGACAGACGTATACCAAGCAAGCAAGAGATATGGCAACTCACCATCAGCAGAATGCTGCTCGAGAATGCCAGACAAACATGAGGGTTTAATTGAGATTAATAAAAGTGAAATTGATTTCATGAAGCACATGCTGGTGGATTTCACTTTCCAGTTTTGGAGCCCAGAAAAGACATCTAGCCATCTGTTAAAACTTACTTTAATTGAATTCAATTACTATATTTTAAACATGTAACAGATTCTACTGGATCTCTGGTAGATTTGTTGGCAGAAGTGCTTAAAACAGGAAGTTCTACATATTACAATTTGGTTTAAGTGAGGTACCACCACAGTAATGGCAGCTGGTTTACTTTCTTTTACTTTACATTGTGTCAGCATATTCTGCAACTGGAAGTTAGTTTCAATTTGGTGTTATGATGCTATAGCAGCCCCTACGGACACACTTCCAATAGCAAAGTGTTTTGTCAGATCAGAGAACAAGAAAGTTTTAACTGGCATCTTTTATCCACTCCCCAAATGCCTTTGTTGGAGCAATATCTGTAGACACTATCTATTATAGCTGCTTTATGAGAGTATATTTGTGATTTCCTAGTTCAGTTTTTTGATAATAAGTAAGCTCTTAGTAGTAAAACGGGTATATGGTTAAAACCGATGTGTTGCTAATATAACATTCTAAGTTATTTAATTGTCTATTTGGCTAACTGTTATAGACTCGTTTTGCTTTTACACTTGTGGAGACTAATTACTAAGCTGTACTTTATGGACATTAAATGTTGATATTCACTGTCTTACTGATTAGTCTTTTTCTGATTTATAATCACTGCCATTTCATTGCTTGGCCTTTTCTGTTTTGCTTTCAGTATAAACTACATAGGCCGAACTCCTGTCTTCAACTTTTATTGGGAGTTTTTTTTTTTTTTTTTAGCTCACTGCATATCTGTGCATCTATATAAATTGCATAGTGTCTTCCATGTTCTATATTTGTATCTAGGTAAATATATTTTTATTCTTGTTGGGTTTATACTTTTTGTTATTTATCCGTTTATCCTTAACCCTTGTTTTTTCTGTTTTCTGCCTCTTCCTTTTATTTTTTTCTAGTGTTCACTTTACTTTCATTGCTAATCTTCTATCACACACATCTTTATTTTACGTCTTTCACATAAAATAAGATGATTCATTTCAAGGGGTTTATCCTTGAATGAGTATATATCAGTGTAATAAGTATATATAACATAGCATTGCAAGAATAGATTGATGGCTCACTCATTGGAATTGGTATTGAGCTGTAAGCTGTAGGTGGCAGTGGTTAATTAGTATCAAGTGTTAGCTAGCTGGCCTGGTTATGTTAACAGCATTTCGTGGCCTTGTTTTGCACTGTGATAATCATAGCCTGGCTTCCTTTAAAGACAGGGCTAACCCACCCACCGCTCCCTCAGCTGCTTGTTTTCTTCCCAGTGCTGAGAGCAGTCATCTGGTGCCCGCCTCCTGTTGCCAGCTGCTGCCCGGCCAGCTTCTATCACAGGTATCCAATAGGGCACATCATGTACTGTAGCACGGCCATGTCCGCTCCACTGTGGTGCCGCGTCGGAGCTGCCAAATGCTCATAAGCACCGTTGAAGTAATCAACTAGATGAAACCCAGAGGTGTTGTTCTCTCCGTTGCATTTATTTTTGGTTGGAAAACGTGTCCAGCATGTTGGCAGCTCACAGCCCCAAATCAGCTGGGAATACATCTTGGGGTAGGTGAATAACACCCCTCCACGCACCCCTATAGCTGCTGCCCTTAAGCCAGGCATGTATGGGTAAATTCAGACGTCCACTAGTCCTCTCCACAGCCCCTCCATCCTCTCCTTTGTAGTTGTTTGTAAGAACTATCACATTGTAATGTCTCTTTTAACACCCGGTAAGTGACAAAAGATGGAAATTAGCTTTAGCTCATTTTAAAACAAGCATTAGCTCATTTACTGTTGATTAATGGGGATTGTCCCTGACAAATAAACAAATTAGAGTAAACAGTAAAAGACCATGGTAGCTGGGAAGGTGTGAATGTAATGCAAGCGTTTCCTGAAAAAAGAGCCTCAGCGCTTAGTCAACTCTCCTCAGATAAATAAAGCTTTAAAGCATCAAAGTAATGTAATGGGTGTGAAGAATGCTTAATTTGTTGTGTGACTCATTGTGTTTGCTCTAACCAGCGTCTGACAAAAAGCATGCATAGAGTATCTTTTAACAGTGTTACCAGGAGCTTGAACCCAAATGGAGGCACAGGAGGCAGTTTAAGGATAGTTTAGTAAGTGTAGGCAGGCAGTAAAATTGGATAAATCTAGTCCAAACTAGTTGACATTTTTCATAAGTGTATGTCTGTAATTAATAATATTGTATGAAAGACACTTTTTAGAGGCAGATTTGTCAATGTTATCAGCTTTTGAAGCTTTTATTAATTTTTTACTATAATATATTTGCTATAATTTTAAGTGGTACATTCTTGGCTCTTATTCTTGCCTAGTTGTTGTATTTTACAATTTCCATCTAAACTATGGATTTTACTGTGGTAACTAGAAACATCACAGACAAAAAAAATAATATAGGGAATAATCACAACACATACAGAATCAGTGAATATATAATGTGTCCATGCTATCACATTGTGTGGGATGATTATTATTATGTCATCTCACAACCCCCCAGCTTCACCTTAAGACCCCTGAAGTAAGCAAGACCGCCAGTTTGGATCACTGCTTTCAATATGTTGTGTAACTGTAAGTTAAAAATGGCAAACACACACACACACAAACATACACACACACACACAGTAAACACTCTTTATAGACTAAATTGCTTGTAGTTCCATGTAACACTAAGTAAATTCCAACAATTACTGCACCGCATTCTCTGTCTTCTGTCTTTTCACAGACAGAGGAAAGACCAGATGTGCACCCAATCAAAGCCAATTTTACCCCTGTTAGTTCTCGGTGGATGAATTTCACATTTGTGCCTCTTTTAGAAAATTCAGGAAAATTGTAATCACATGGTGTCCTCTAAACTGCCTTATCGCTACTACAGCTCTCTGCAGTTTCGTCCATTTTATAGTAGCGTATGTCATGTGTTGAGATAGTGCTGCAATGCTGCAGAAACTGAAGCTATTCATACAGCACGCCACTAACTGAATTACTCAGACTGTCTCTCTGTATAGCAAAATGTTTCTATTGTTTCCAACAAAGAAGTATTTGACTGAAGCCATTAGGCTTTATTCAGACTGGGAGGCCATCACTGCACTGCTGCTGCATGTGAGAATCACAGGTCTCATGCTTTATGGATGCCTTAAAATGACTGATGGCTTCAAGGGACAGCAAACTGGATTTTATTGAACCTTTTCTTTTGAGAGTTTATAACTGTGTATATTATTATTCCCTCGTCTCAAAACGCACACAGAATATAGATTAGCAGCAGCTCATTTTTAATCTGCTGCCTTTGGCTCTGGCTTGCCGCTGAAATGCCTAATGCGGCTAATTACCATCTTGATTGGCCAATCTGAAACGATCTCTCTCCATCTCTGACAGCATTAGTCATGTAATATGCAGACAAATGCACGGCTGATCACAGATCCCCTAGAGTTTGGATTAGTAAGTATGTTCCATGTCAATCTGTTTGTCCATGTTATAAGCTACAGTACAGGCATGTTTATGGCCGCCTTGTGTTTGGATTATTACTGTGCTGCTTGCTTGACAGATTCTGTCTGCTCAGTGTTTATCTTTAAACACAGGACAATTTAGTTAATATAATTTGATTGATTCAGGATGTTTTTGTTGTGTGATGTATGTCCTCTGTTTATTGGCACTGGATTAAACAAGCTGTTTTTGTGCATAGCAGTGCAATGACGCAATCATCAGACAAACATTTCTTCAGACTCTCAGCCAGACCGGTGATCTTCCCAGACCTCAGTGATCAACTCGATTACTTCAGCTCTTTTATGGAGATAAACCATAGGATGACCTCTGCCATACATATGAACACAATAGAAGCAGCTGATTTGTCATGAAGATTTCCATCATGAAGCCTCAAGAGGCAAATTTATTTATTCATCATGAAAGAAATTGATGAAGTGAGCTTGGCACAGGCATGTTTGTACACATAACAATAATTCAATCTATATTCAATGGTTGTCAGGGAGCTGGAGGGTTTTGATCCAGTGTAGCAAGGGTGTGCATGCACATAGCACATAAAGGTGTGATTGTTTGAGGTAACTATGCCCTTTATGGTTATATTTGACCATATAGTATTACTGAATCATATATTACATTTTAAAATGTTGTATGATATAAACTTAATGAAAAGAATTCAGATAAAACATAAAACAAAACAAAAGAGGAGTTTTAGCTCACCTGAAAACTAAATACTTAACTTAAATTGCAGCTAAGACAGCAATATTAAACTGCTGCAGTATTCAAATGCATCTATATCTTGATTAAATAATCATGTGACGATGCCCTAAGTAAAATACACACACTCTCTCGAGTTGTGATAAAAATTCACCATAGCAGGGCAACTGTATCAGCTCTTTCATCAGCTCTCCTGAAATAAAATGTTTTCTTTTCATCTTTGCAGTTCAAATAACATTGTATTTTCCTAGCCACAATACATCAACTGAAGCAGATGTCTAAGAATACAATTAGCCCTAAGATGACTAATTGTGTTCTCATTTTGTCATTGAGCATTGATGTGCAGTTGTTATGACACATATCTCTGCGGCTGCGATGCTTGTCTATATTTGGCCATCAATGTGACAGTGCTAATTGATGATTTCCTCTTCTTGTTTGTGGAATGGTAACGTGATTCACTTTCATATGAAGGAAGGAGAGGAAAGAGATACAACAGATGTCTGAGAAGGAACTGAAATACAGGAAAGAAGCGACGGAGAGTAAAGATTTAAACAAGAAAGAAGAAGAATGGGTACAGTGTGTGGGAAATGCCTGCAACGAGAGTGTGGTGTGCTGCAAATGACACAGGGGTCACACTTTTATCACCCAGTGTTCAGACATGGGCTAATCCAGGCCATAACTCACCCTATAACCTCTTCCCAGCAGTCCTCTCTGTCTCCCATTCACACCGGACACTGCTCATTCAAAGAAATTGTCCAGCATTCATCCCACATACATACTCCTACAAATACAATCCTCACCCGTTGTTGTAAAGTGAATGAATATTTGTTTTCAGTCAGTGTTTTCCTGCTCAGTGGCAGACATTGTGTTGGTTTGCAGCAGCTGGCTACAAGAGGCATAAAAAAGCTATTGACTTTTGCACACTTTAATGCTACAGAATAAAAGAGGTCTGCTCCAATTCAAACCATAACAATTCTCCGTGAAGGTTCCATCAAGTAACAGTGGAAATTAAAGATATGTGTGAGGAAGGATAAACCTCAAACTCAGCAAGTAATCAAGCGGGAGAAATGGTTTTTGTAGGTTTGTTTAGATTTTTTGCCGCTGAGCAAAACCCTGAATCCCTGTCGTGTGTGTATGTTGTTTCTTAATTTTCAAACTTATATATTAACAGATTTGTATGTTTTGCAAAGTCTGGTAATAGTCAAACTGTGATAGCAGCGGTGTATAGATTGATCAAGGTCAGCAAACAACCTCTCCAACAGGTTAAAGTATGTGAATGTGGATGTTTTCAGTGTAAAAAGAAATTAGTTCCAAGGTCTACAGGATGAATGGACAAAACTGTAAAATTGTTCATGTAGAACTGAACAGCTTTAGATTAAATATGCAAATTTAAAAGAGATTGATTTAAATTACTTCCTGGAGGGATTTTTGTATTTCGGTTGCTGTTTTTTTTTTCTGCTGTCAGAACCGCAGATGATTTGCAGGTGATGAAGCATCTTTTTAAACTCAACAAAATCTTGTTTTGAGATTATCAAGACATTAAACTAAACAAATGAACAATGTTATGATTATTTTTCGCACATACTTTGTAGATAAAGCTGTAAAAAAGTTGTTAAAAAAGTAAAATCCCTTTTATAATATACGGTATTACAGCTGCCATCTCTGCAGCGGCCTCTCACTTGTAGATATAGGGGCTTGTTTACCTCCACCTTCAGCCTATATTAGTCTGTGCCAGTGGCTCCTAGGGGCCGGGACTCCCCAAGGAGCCACAGGATCAATCTGAGGGATCTTGAGATTACTTTATTTTTCCCATTTTGTTGGAGAATACAGTGTAGTTTCAGTTCTTCTTGCCTTTTAAGACTGTTCAAGTGAAACAATCTGAGAAAGAAAGAGTATTTTATCTATTTTGTGCATTGCTGATATACAGGAAACATGGGGAAGCAAGGGGTTCAAGATGCAACAAAGGTCCCTGGCCAGAATCAAACCAACCAGAGATGTTTGCACTTACATGTCTTAACCAATAGGCCTTTAGGATGCCCCCAAACATTCATTTTTTGAACCTGGAATTTTCACCTTTATTGCTTAATTGATAGTACAGAAGCAGACAGGAAATTAGGGGAGAGGGAGACAGAGGTGTGGCATGCAGCAAAGGTCCCCGCCTGGATTTGAACCGAGGACATTGCAGTTATTTGTTTGCAGTGCAGTTCAGTGTTTGGCTACTAAGGCACCCTGTGGAGATTAATTCTTGACCATAGGAGCATTTATATTTTTTGATAATAATTTATATATTTATATAAAATTTTAAATCCAAGGTTCAGTTTTTCCAGAGGTTGTTGTTGTCTTCTTTAGCAGTAATTTGGGGAAAAGACTGTAAATATGGTCAAAATATCTGGAAAAAGCTAGTAAATTGAGAATATTTGATCATTTATGACTTTTTTGGTTAAACTCCTCATAAGTCAGACATGCAATCTGTGACAAGTCAATATTGCTGGGTTGGTCTATAGTTATCTCCTCTGTGATTTTATCTTCTACCGTGTCACTGAAAGATTCATTTAATTTTCCAGTTGGATGTGATGTTTTAGCTTTGGAGTTCATTGAGTCTGCTTATCATCCTTTCCATCCATCCATCTGCTTTATCTCTAGTACTGAAGGAGTGCACAGCATCACTGCGCCGGCTTGAGTTTGATAGAGACATTAATGAGTCCATCGACGTAAATGCAGCTGTAGGTAAAAGAAATGTTGACTTGAAGCCATCTCCTGCCAGCCAGATCCCGTTTAGTTAATGGATTGGCAGTCGTTCACCAAGTACATTCTCTCAATAATTCAGCCGCCATTTATTCTGGGCTAATGGATGTAAACGCCACCTTCCTGCGCTAATGGAGCCACTGGACATGAAGGAGGCCTTAATCATCTTTTACCTGCTAGGATCCACTTGATGATCGCCATACATCCGGCTCGTAGCATTATGCAATAGCTACTAGATTTTTTTCAGAAAGAGTTCCACTCCTCGTTTCTTGTTTGTGGCAAAGAGACCCAGAGGGGAGAGCAGCAGTTGGAAAAGCTGAAAATATCATCCGCCATGGAAGCTTCTAGTGTGGCGGTGAGGAAAGCAGGCCAGAGTGAGGCAGCAGTATCCTCTCAGCGTCTGGTAAGGCAATGTGACGCACACATGCATGACAGACAGCTCCAGTTCTGCTTCGCAAAGTAGGTCGCAGCCAACAACCCCCTCTGGTGAGACACTGGCAGATAGACAGACACAGGAGATAGAGACGGGAGAAGGTACACCAATGAAGGCAGACTGATTAGTACACAGCACATATCCTATTGACTTGAGTAACTTGAAATGTACACTGATACTGGTGTGAACAGCAGTGAACTCTGATTTTGATGATATCCTGCAAATTGGCTTTATCAAATTCACAGCACCAGCTGATTTTTGTTACTCGTTGTTGGGATAAACCACACTAGAAGTAATTTAGTACATTTTAAATGTCATTTGTTCAGCTGATGTCTGCGTCAGTCGCAAATTAGGTAATGAGTCACCTAATCATGACACACAAGGCCGAGTCAAATGATCCAGCGCCAAATTGAGCCCCATTATTGTCCTAAATGATAGGCGTTAGATGTGGAAGTAGCTGTGACTGTGCTCGCGTGTGCTCACTTGTGATGAACCTACATTTGAAGCAGAGCGTTGACTCGTTCCGTCGCCTCTTGACCTCTACATGCTGCACACACCATGTGATTGCCATCCTCCTCTAGGCTTGAAAGACCAAAGAGAGATATTTTGAGATAGATGATGAACTGAGGCAGGAACAAAGACAAACCGTGACAGGAGTGGAGAGTTAGGGTGTGGTGGCACCCATGAGGCCTATTTTCATTTTCATTCTTCAGTATTAGTAATAATCACAGATGGTTTATTAGGTACACTTATCTAAAAGTAATGCAGTCGAATGTAACAGTCCTCCTGTTGTAGAGAGGTGTGGGTTCAACTCAGAATTTTGGAAGCTTTAGATTGCCCCACAAACTGCATCTTCCAAAATGACCGTAGAGTTGAATTAACAATTCTCTAAAACAGTTTCAACAAAACCTGAACATTGCAGTCATGAACGGAGGATGTATTGCAGGAATGTTGTTAGACTGCATTAGTTTTAGCTAGGTGTACTGTCACAAAATCCATCCTGCTTGTATACACTTAATGTCAGACTTAACACAAAGTATCCATAAATGCTGCCGAACAAGCGGGCAATAGCCTTCACAAACACTAAGAAACATGTAAAGTAATATTTGCATATAAAAAAAGCAAAGTTTATTCAAATCCTCGTCATGGTTATCCTAATTGCTTCAAATAAGTATCCCAAGCCATTGAAGTGAAGGCAAAGGACGCTGGATATATTTTTAGAAGAAGTACGAAGTAGTAAGATGTTTTCTAAGGTGTTTTTATATATAGATAACCTGGCCTATTGTGGCATGAAATTATCATACTGATAATAGCTCTTGTTCTTTCATAACTCCTCTCATCTAACATGTCTTGAGTGGACTGTCTAAAAATAGTTGTTTCCCACACACAAACTGCTTTGAACTGACTTTGTCTCTCAGAGCTTGGAAATCTAAAAATCCTTTATTTGTAAGCTGTCAGAGACATTTGGAGCCATCTAAAGTTCGGTTTGACATGTTTTGTTGTTTAAAGACTGACCTGACAGATGATATTCTGTGGTCATCGTTGTGGTTTTGGGTTTAAAAGACCTTTGTTTTTGCATGCCTGGTCAGTTTTCTGGGCTCCATTGAGGAGAAAGATGCTGTTTTCTCACTAGTTCTATAGACTTTCTCACTAGTTCAAAAGTGCGATCACGTACTGTAAAGAGGAGTGAGGTGCTGGGATTTGAGGCTGTATTTTTAGGCCTGTATGACTTCAGAGTGCTTTGACAGACATGCTGGATCATAGTTGAAGTATTAATAGTCCAAACACAAAGTCCTAGAGGGGGTTTCAGGCTTTGTTTCCTAAATCTGGTCTGATGTGTTCTGGTGCTGTTTGTTTCCACACTCTACTTGCTCTTAGTCACCTTCAGAGACCCATCTGGGGTCCCTGAAAGCACCCAAAGGTTACCACAGAGACAGGACATGGTAGAAGCTTGGGTGGGGTCTGGAGAGAGTCTGGGTTTCCATGGTGATGGTGAACGCAAGGGGGATGTAGAAGAGGATAATGGGTTAGGAACACAGCTCAAGGGTAAACTTAGAGTGGGAGAAAAACATAAGGACCCCAAGGAAACATTATTATGTTAATAAGGTGGTTTAGAGAGGACTATTTTGTCATTTGCAGCAGGTGTACTGCGTTTTGTCCTTTTCTGCATGTTTTGACACCCCATTGTGTTCTTCCCTGGCAGCAGTTTCACGATACCATGCGACTGGAGATCTCAGCGTCTACCAATCGTCTGGGGATTTTTAAATGCAAAGTCGCATGAATGGCCGCTAACAAACCTGTGTCCCTCACTTCAAAGACACAACAAACTGGAGACATAGCGTATCACTTTGTAACATGCAGAGAGATTTTTGAAACACTGAAAATGGATGTCCCGAGGAACATTATATGGTCACACAACTTTCGCATGTCACCGCCCTAAAGACTTTGGACTTTGTTTTTGTTTTTCAGCAATGAAAGCCAGGTCTCTATTGAGCAAAGACTGGTTTGTGAGCTCTAGGGCGAAGTTCCTTAGAAGAATATCTGTGGTTATCCCTGAATACTAGAAGAACTCTGAAGTATTTGTTAGAAATACAGTACTTGTTTCACTCACTGGAATCATGCCTCTTCCAACCTGTGTTTATTTGGGTTTCATGGTGGAACAAATATGCACGCCTATAAGAAAAGGTTTTTTGGCTGAGCACCAAAAACCCTTAACTGTACAATTTTAACTAACTGAATTTAGTAATGCAGGTTGTAAATACTAATTATTATGTAATGATAAGCTTTAAAAAATGACATGCTGAAAAAGTTACATACGGTTTTGTTGTTCACTGTTTTTGTTCATTTGAATTCATGTCAAGAGCTAACATAAATGGTGTAATTACTCCTAAAATGAGCTGAGGTGAGGAAGTGTAGGAAGTAGTGTCAGCATAAAGAAGTCCTGATGGAATATTTTTTTTCTTTATAACATGCAGTTGTGCAGGAAGTGTACATTGTCAGTTATTTTTGTCTGTACCACAACACGGACATCGATTTTATCCAGAGCTTAAATGTTAGGAGCCCTGTACTAATTATTATAATGAGAAATCGTTGGACATTGTGTCGACGTATCGAGCCACCACAGGGAGGGGATCACTCCAGGGAAGTTTAAACTCGGTTACAGATCACACAAAAAAGGGAGCAGTTTACGGATGGCAGGATATGTGATGGATGTGCTGACAAAACAGGTAGAAAAGAAAATAATAAAATGTTAGACTGTCTTGTTTGACAGAGGATGTGTGTCGAGCTTTGTGGAGCTGTTGAATGAGCTTAGTCAAGTATCTCAGTGAAGTCTTTGAAGATGCTGCAATCAATATTTTTATATTAACCATGGATTAAATTTACTATGCATGATGTGAAAGGGGTCGCTCATAGTTATGAACCCACAGAGAATAACCCAGCTCTGCAGTTCTCTTCAACTCTGTGGAAAATTTAGCTTTTCAGCTCTTTGTATAGGTTTTATAGCCTTTTAGAAATAGAAAAACACTATATAGTACCTTTTACAATACTGAGCATCAGACAGACAACATTAGCAACTACTTGGTAAACATATTGGAGCATTATGCACTAAAAGAGTCAGGTATTCTCAGGAATTGCTGAAGACAAAACCAAAGCAACAGAGACAGTGAATATTGGAGTTATATTTGAAGATAGAAACTCAGAAATGAATGCTAATGTGGCTTCACATCTGCTGTATGTGCAAATAATACAGCAGATGAATCAACATATTAGATGATAATATGTGAGTGACCTTGAAACTAATGACAATATTTTCTCATGTACATGTATGTATTATATAGCCAATATCTGATACTTATAAAACAGGCCGAGGCTGATATTTCTCAATTGATTTAACAATAATACATTCTGCGCTGGTCTGAAAAGGACAATTATTTCAGATGCTGCAGCTCCAACTGTACTGTAGGCCTATTTTTGTCCTCTTCTGCATGTTGTGATGCCTCAGTGTCCTTTATCCAGTGGGATGGTGCTCCTATCTCGAGTGGTAACACTTTCAAGATGTGATGGGTTTTTTTACAGTGTGAGTTTTACATGGTCAGTGGAGAAAAACAGAGAGACACTGGGGCACAGATGGCCAGTGGGTAACTGATGAGAGAGAGGGGGAGAGACAGAGAGTATGTCCTTGACCTTCACACACTGACTCGACAGTGGCTACGTATGTGGTGCACGCCATAAGGAAGCATCCGAAACACTCCTTCCAGCTCATGCACCATACCCATATAATACATATCTAATCTAACCAATCGACCACTTCATATAAATATCCCCTGCTCTGTTTGTTTATTTCATTCCTGCCGCAGTGAGCTCGCATCCCTGTGATCACATCTGATCCATCATTTGGTTTCATTTGTGTTGCCATGCCCCTATTTTATGCACCTCCAATCTCTCCCTCTGTTGGATGAAATCAGTGGAGAAGAAAATCATATGTACTGTTTCAAGCTTCTACTCTCTATATGACCTATCTAAACTGTCACCAGCTAATGTAGCTTGCTCTATTAATACGATAGGATAGAACATTTATTGTGCTAATATGGCAAAAGGATGCACTTTTTATACACACAAGTGGTATTTCGGATAATTTATCTGTATTTAGTGTGACTCACAGACACTACAAAAACACTAGACAAATAAACTGTTAATTATTAGCACAGAGTATACACCAAGAACAATGTGGATTATTTAAGGTATAAGATGGCACTCAAAAAGACACAAAAAAGATGAATACTGATTAAAGCATTGGTTTACTCCTGGTCTAAAATAATCTTCAGTTATTCAAGTTATATAAAAATATATTTAATATCCAATGCTCCTACATTTGAAAGAATACAAAACCTTTTATGTTTTGTCAAAATTGACAAAATCAAATACATAATATCAAATGTACATCAACTATTCAATAATACAAAAGAAAACATTTGGGCCAAAAGCAAAAAACAAAAATTGGAATTATCCTTAAAAATTTGCAGACACATTGTGTCGTATTGGATGTGATCAGAGTCAGAGAGTTACTGTACACATTCTCTGCTTAAATACTGCTCTATGTGCTGTATGGGGTTGAGTCATATTGAAAGGCTAATGAGTTTGTCTAATCCACTGTGCCTTTTATATCTCTAATGCCATGCTGAGCCATAGGACCTAATGGGAAATGTGACTTTGCGAAGTGTTGTAGACTGCATGAGCTAATGGCACATTAACTTGATGTTGTGTGTGTTTGTGTGACGAAAAGAATGGTATCAGTCGGTGTGTGGTAAGGTGTGTAAGAGGTATGTGCAATCATTTATGATGCAAGAGCTAATTTTAAGGCGAAGAATGAAAGAGAAAAAAGAGAACATGTGCTTTCATACTATTTTGTTCTATAAATAAATGGATATACTATAATTATCAGGATCAGGATTAGAATCTAATATTAAAATCTTAAATCTATCGCCAAAGAAAATCCATGAAATGGTCTAAGCTTAATTTTCTTCCTCTTTCACATATTAAAGGGTGTGTAATCTCTGTAATATGAAAAATAAATCACCTTCCATGTGTGTAGGAGAAACTACGGTGGCTGTGGAAGAAAAACACTAAAGGCCCTATCTAGATCCAGTGTTTGGTTTGTCCATTCTGGGCTACTGTAGAAACATGGCAGTTCAACATGGCGGACTCCATAGAAGAGGACCCACAGCGTCTGTAGATAAAATTTTCTCATTCTAATGTAACGAAAACACAACGATTACTATATTCAGGTAATTATACACTAATAAAAACAAACCTATAATTATTATATTTAATTTCTGCCAATACATCTTCCTCAATGTTACACACTGGACCTTTAAGACTGAGAGAAAATAGTTTAAAAAGATCATCTGTTGTTGACACGTTTGCAGTCCTAATATTAACACCATGATGATCGTCTTGTTTTTGTTTTTTAATTTCAACTCATTTTAAACTAATGACGACACTTGTCAATGACTAGGACCTCCTGGTGAAAAAGGAGAACCAGGACCCAAAGGAGACCCTGGGCCTCCCCGACTGAAAGGAGAAACCTACAATGACATTCTCATCGAGGGTGAGAGATGACAACCTCTTTAAACCTGATATGAATGATGTGATTAACAGAGAGGAAACATTACGTCTCACAGTCAGACTTTATCCAAACTTTGGTCAAAATTACATCTGAAAAGCTGATTTTACAAAATATGTATTTCATTTTCTGAGTTTTAACATTTTTATTATATATTTTCAGGACAAACTTTCTAACAATNNAAACATGGCGGTCCAACATGGCGGACTCTGTAGACAAGGACCCACTCCCTCTGTAGAAAAAAAAACAGTCTCATTCTAAGGTAACAAAAACATAACGTTGATTATACACCAATGATAACATATCTATGAATATAATATTCCATTTCTGCCAATAGATCTTCCTGAATGTGACACAGTGGACCTTTAAGCAGTGCAGCCCATTAGTAACTGGTGTGGGTACAATGCGACTGTTTGTTATCTTTAGAATCAGAAATGTGTCTGCATCTGGAGTTTGAAGGTATGTCGAGCAGTGAGCACTGAGCTTATTGTGACTTTTGTCTTTGCTGACTGAGAATGGTTTATTTGAACATTTATTGTATACTCCTAGATCCCATTGAGCATTAGTAGTTTTCAGATCTAGACTCTAGATCTTCTAGGTTCAAAGTTCGACCTAACCAAGCAAGTTTATCTGTATAAAATCCTTTTGAAATGAAAAAAGAAGACATTTTTGTTTTTTATCTGTTATTCGATTTATGAAAAGAACATGGACTGAAGGAAAGGTACACAGATTCCTCTTGACATTTGAAGTTGGATGTACCAACAGTTTTGCAGCTAAATGCCAAAAAGACTTCTAACAGTTAGCCAATTTCACTGAAAATTATTCTCACAGCAGTTCAGATCATATCTTCCCTCATCATACATCATTATCAAGGAATTGAGTTATCGTAAATCATAATCTTGTCACAGATAAATATGTAAAATGACAGTAGATATGGGGATTTCCTTCACAGTCATCCATTTATTCAATATTAGATAGTTTTGGACCGTTTACACCTTTATTTTGATTGGACAGGTAAAGATAGACACAAAAGGGGGGAGAGAGGGTGAACGACATTCAGCAAAGGGTCGCAGGTTGGAATCGAACCCGGCCCTCTGCAGACTTGCGCGCTCTACCAGGTCATTCATTTGATATTTACCATATAGATTTTGGTGATTTCTTTTTCCTTTTTCTTTCTTTTTTACTCTTCAGCTTTTCCCTGAGTTTCACTAGAAAAAAGAGCCTATCACCAGACTCCATTTGTCTGATTTAAAATAGATAGAACAGTTTTACTGATAGTTTTCAAGGCACAGGTATGGTCAGATTTGGGAAAATGTCTGCACAAAATATCATCTTTTGCATCAGGAAATTGAATCCAAACATACTGTTATCAGCAAAAAGAGATTAGTTTCTCAAACACGGCATACAACACTGACCTGTAAATTACATAAGGCAACATGACCCAGCTTCCCCACTGCTTTTATTCTTCCCTTACTCTGCTTTGTCTTTATCCTTTTCACCTTACCGCCAGCACTATATCTCTTTCACATACACACAGCAGGCACTCTTTCCATCGCTTTCACTCCCATGCACGCACACACACATACACACACTACTTGCTCACTCACAGACCGTCGCTGTCTCTCTCTCTCGCTTGCGCTTCTCTTGCACTTCTTGAAATCTTTCCCAACTGGCTTTTTTCCCCCTCGCTGGTCCATTTCTGTCTTGCACATGCACACACTTTTCCCTCCTATACATGGGTATACATTTACTCACAGGTGCAGATACACAAGTGCACTTTTTTTGACTGGCATGCAAAAAACAGGTATTGCTCTTTGCTCTTGCTATCATCTCTCTTTTTATATATCTCATTCAAATACAGACATCCTGGACGTGTATACACATTTAAGCATCACAGTCAAAGGCAAAAAAGAGAGAGAAAACACACGTTCATTCACACTGTACTCTCATTCCTTTTTGCGCATTGACCTTCCTCCATTTGATTATTAAGGACTAGCTGTGGGGAGGCATGTGCTGACTGACCTGGTCACACCACACCACACACACACACACACACACACAGACTCAGATACAGATACATTTTTTTGCAATCGGATGAGCGCATGTCCCTGGCCCTGGCACCGCGGTCTCCCTGGAGCCAGCTGCCAAGAAGTGATGTCACCCTCTCTGTTTAGACACATCTCATCTCTCCCTTTAACAAGGGCAAAGCACAAAGCACTTTGTGTGTGTCTCTCTCTCTCTGTCACACACATACGTTCACACGCTGTTGTAGCGGCCTGGCATCAGAGTCTATACATGTATTCTGACGTGTGAGAACACTGGCTGGGGTTCTGTCCTTTGGTCAGCGTAGTAAAGTTTTTTCCACCTAACATCCATTCCGTCTCCCCGTCTACAATCATACAAGCAATTCAAAACCAGGCATTGCCAGTACGAGCTCAATTTATAACTCTCCAGTTCCGCCCTCAGGCTAGCACCAAACCGCACAAGCTGCTGCTAACATAAGTCTGAGGGCGCAGTGGGAGCGTAGGTCTTAGAAAAGTGACCTTGCGGCTGAAGGGTCGCTGGTTTGACCGACTAGCACAATGTGGGCGGGCAAAAATCTAAACTACTGTCAAGCAAGGCAGCTAACCCGAAGTGCTCCCATAGAAGTGCTCAATAGTGAGACAGAGAGGAGACAAATTATTTTGGTGGCCACAAGCAAACTCTCATTAATGCTCAGCCACAGCGAGGTCACTACTTTTCCTGCTGCAACCCTGAGATAGGATGAGAGTTTCGATTACACAGTTACACCTGCATATGGGGAAAATATGAAATAATGGAAAACAATATTGACATTAACAATTAACAGTTTGTTGCTGCATCATACGAATTGAGCAAAGACTTATATCTCTTCAAGCTTCCTCTTTTTTTTAGACATGAAATGAAGTTACAGCTTAGGAAAATTCTGTTTTTATGCAGCGAATGGATTTTGTTTTCTTTCTACATACTGGAAGTAAAAAGCAGCAGTATGTATAAAATTCCAATGAATTCATATTTCAGAAGAACGGCTGCGTAGCTCCATGACACAAATAATGATCATACGTCCCGTAGTACCCACATGCCGGCTCTGACCTTTGGATGAGTTTGAGGTAAAGTTCAATGTTGTTCAACGTCACAGTTTTTTTCTTGATTTAATAATTAATTTTATGTCAAGACACTGCCCGGTTTACATGGGTTGCTTGTGTGTCTTGAGTCGATTGAGTGACAGAAGTTCCTTTTTGTACTTAAATGAACAAAAATGTTGCAGAATAAATCCGATTCCTTTACCTCAACCTCATTTATTACCAGTTGAAACAAGAATTGACACAACAATTCACTAATGTCAAAGGAATTAGTAAGTGGAAATGTATAATTTAAGTAAACAAATCAATTTTTATAGCTTTACTTAGATCAACTGAAAGGGCAGACCAGCTTACCTTTTCTAGATAAATAAAGGATGAGACTTGACTCTTGTAATCACAGAGTCCACTTCTCTATTTCACATACTTCATGCATGGTAACCCATGACCCACGGCAGCTTGATACCACCGTACTGCAGCCTTAAATCCTTCATATGAACTCTGCATTTTAAGCACCTGGAAGCCAAGACTCGGATATGTGCTTCAACATTGATATTTAAATGCCAAATGGTGCAGCATATGTGAAGAGATGTATCTGTGAGGAGGCTGACATTTCTGAGGAGGAGAGAGAGGGGTAATGAGAGGAAGAGGAAGGGGGGAGAGGAGAGTGCTAGGAGCGAGGAGGTGGGCCAACATTAGTGTGTAAGCGTGGACGTGCAGAAGTGACCATGTGCTTTCTTGAGTTTTACGTGAGTGTGTGAGCATCTACAGCATGCATCTTTTGCATGTGACCCAATGCGTATGCCCAGATGTGTGTGAATGTTTTTGTGTGTAAGTGACTAAGAGGGCTCGTCATGTGACAGGCCGAGCAGTAGAAATAGAGGTCATCAGTAACGAAAGTCACGCATGTCATGTCTGAGGGACTGAAGAACACACTCTTTAAGGCAAATACCTCCCACTTAAAAATACTCATATATGATGCAGTTTGTGCAATTTCATATTTATTGTATAACTGATCATGCACTAGTTGTCATTTGGAAGCTTGTACAGGAAAAATGCACTCTACACAATTGAATCTTTGAGTGCACCAAAACAGCTTTGTTATGATGTATTCTTCTTATTTCTGCAGATTAAGTGAGACATCTTAGCTTTATAGAGATTAAAAAATAAAAATAATAAGTAAACCTTTTTAGACTCTTAGAGTCAAAGAGCAAGATCTCTTTCTAGAGCGGACATTTCAGCACACACAGGCAGAAATCCATTGTAAAAGAGGCAGAGATAATGTTTTTCCACCAATGTGATTCCCAGGGCACCACATGACAGCTTCACTGTCTCTATGAAACACTTTCTTTTTCTGTCTCTGGAGGTTGCTGAAAGTCATTGTGGGACATGTAGAAATTCAGCAGAAGATGAGTTCGTGGAAAGTGGCTACACCAAGAAAGGAGGTTAAAAGACTTTTACACAAACTAATTTACGGATTATAAAAACCTTGTTATATCCAACAGTGGAGCCCTAAAAGTGACATATTCGTTATCACCTTCTATGCAAATATTTGAATGTATCTAATATAAATATGCAAATTATTACAGTTTCAAAGAGAAAAGATTACATAATTCACAAGTTCTTAATCATTTATATGACAATGATTATATACCATAGATATAAGATATTAAAACTATTAAATATTGACGAAAAATATGATCAGTATGAATAGCCTCAAACCAAAAATATAATTTTTTAATACCTATATTGATCTAACTGTAATATTTATTCAACTGACAGAAGAGATCAGGGCAGGAAGTGGGATATTAGGATTCAGCACAGTTCAACATTTATCACTGACATCTAAAGTAATACAAAATAATATCCATAAATATTGGCATTTGCTGTATAATTTTAGAAGTCTTGGTTGTATATTTTGTTGCCCCAGGGGGCGTATTAATTACTAAACAGGCCCAGGCACACAGTATATAGTGTAGATTTTCTGATACAGTACAGTATATTTGATCACTGTCCTCCTCTTCCTCTCCCAAATTCCCAAAACAACCAGAGTAAGAGATGAGAGGAGGAGGAGAAAGGGGGGGAGTTGTTGCGTGACAAACAGCTCAAAAACCACATGCCCGTGTCTTTGCCCTTAGAGGTGAATTGGGTTTGTGCTCTTCTTCCGCTGGGTGATTTTGTCCTCTCTCCATCCTTTTCCATTTCTCCACTCTCGTCCCCTGTGGACGGCCCGCTCTTGTCCACCATCACATACAAGCACTTACAAGACACAAATTTACAGAGGATGAAGAAGAGGGGGAGGAGGAGGAAAAGGAGGAAGGGGAGGGCAAGGGACTGGAAAACAGAGTGCAAAGTTTCCTGTTATAGAAGAAGCTGAGCAATTTGGTTCTCCAAAAAAAAAATATATATATATATATAAATAGGAACAGATAACTCTTTCTAACATCACTGAGCAAAGGAGTCTTAGAAGAGTTATTTTGAGAAGCCATAGCAACCTCTCAGCTGATCCCTCCCGTGCCTCTGCAGGTATCGCAACACTTTGCCACGGCAAAACGGATCTTCATGAGATTCCTTCACGTGCCTGCCGTCAAAAAAGAAAAGATGAGTGAAAGAAGAAGAGGGAGAGAAAGAGGCAGAGGCACAGTGGGATGAGGGAAATAAAGATATCTCTCAATTGGAGTTTCAAGAAGTTGCACAGGAGTAGAGCGCTCTTTGAAGTGTTTGTTTGATGCTCACCAACACTGGCAGCTCTACATGTGCATTCTGTATACATGTCATTTTCTTCATTCATGTCTGTGTGTGTGTGTG
>NW_023339652.1:4901277-4930031 GCF_004916995.1 Morone saxatilis | reverse complement strand
GGGGGGGGGGGGGATTTAGGCCTTGAGTCTCCCAGTAGCAGTGGTTTTCTTTAGCCCAGTCAGAAGACGAGTGTGTGGGTGTTGTTAAAAGCCCGTCGACACGTCTCCATGAGCAACAACAGCTGGTTTAGCGCATAACATGAGACACACATTGTCATTTAAAAGAGATCAGTGGAGCATCACCACCCTCTTTAGCCGTCTTAGTACAAGCAGTGCGATGATTTTGTTTGTGCCTCTACGCTCTGCACTGCAATTATTCACCTGCTCTTTCATTGTGTTCATTTAATTTGCGCCAGTGCAAGCACAGTTTTAAGTGTTTACCTGAACTATTGTGCTCTTTCTTTTCTCTCTTTTTTATTTGCTGCTTCTGTTCATTGGATCACAACCTCTTGGCTTGTTTCCACTCTTGCACCACAGGTAAATAACTTTTCTACTTTCATCCATTCCGAGTGTAAAGATACAGCACAGAAAGTCAAAGCTGTTATGTGGTGTTGTTTTCTTCTGTATTCTGTGTTTTGAGCACTTAGAGCTACATCAAGCTCTTGTGTATTTGGATAGAAGTCATCTTAAACCATGGATGGCTTTGTGCAAGGTTAGATTACCAACTGGGAAAACTGCCACAATTCCCCAGAACAGAAGGAACCCCTGAGTCCTGCTTTATTACCTGATGTAGAGGATCTTTTTTGATTTTAAAACCTTCTCTACTTCAGTTGACAAGATAGCTTCACATCAAGGTAATTTTATGAACAGTTCTGGAGCTTGCTCAGTTATCAATTTTCCATTTTTTCTGCACACTTGAAGGACCTCTTCCCCATATAGGCATTAGACGAAACCATCTCAACACAAGGTCTATTAATAGCTGCTTGAGGTTTCAATCATATTGCATGGTCTTCACCAGCAGATGAAGAAAAACTGCAGAAAAGCTAATGAATGGACCTTAAGGTAGGATTGCATTTTCAGCTGATGTCAAGTTCAACATCTTTACTTGAGTTTAGTCTTGTGTGTGTTTAATAAAATAACCCCATCGCAGAAATAGGGTCAGGTACTATCCAACAGTGGATCAGATTACTTGGAAATGTAGTCAGTAATCTAGTCTGAGATGGATTTTGAAATAAAAAGTAGAAAATATTGCACCTTATAATAAAGAACTAGACGTAGCCATGTTATCTGTTACTTTCCAACATTGCTATTCAAGCACAGAAAAACGTCACACGCAGAGGATTGCACGGGAGAAAGTGGGGTTAGGGGGCCCAGCATCTCATTTTTACTTAGTGGTTCCTTGACAGGTTAATCCAACCATGGCTTTGTGTGTAGCCATTTAGTCCTTCTAAATAGGAGGTGAATATGTTTATAGTAATACAGGACCAACTGTAGAAGGGAATATACCTGTTCAAACCAATGTCTCACCTTTTCGAGGTTGCTCAATTTTTCTTTTCACTAACCCACGGAAGCCCCGTGGAGACACTTTAATTTGGGAAATTGAGTGCAGCAGGCTCGGCATCTCATTACTGTCTTAGCTCGAAGTAGGGTGGGAACCAGGGCTGCGCTTCGTCATCCAACATCAAGCGCAGTTTTATCCTTTTAAGACCACAGATCTGTGTGTACCAAACTGGACATGAGCTACAACTGCAGTGTACAGGCCCGCTTACACTGTGAAGCATGCTGAGCTGTAAATAAAACTGGACTGTTACTGCAGCCAATATTCCGAAAAGATGAAGAGGAACTGGCGAGCGCATCGAAGGAACCCTGGCTGTGCTATTTCCCAGAGCTGTTTTTATGTCTTTGAGAGACTCATGTGAAGTCACAAGTCTTAGAGAGCAAATCATGAGTCAAGTCTCAGGTCTGCATTAGCACACTACAAGTCAAGATGCAATTTTCTCAGTCCTCGGAATTCATTGACCAAGATTGACAGTGTATTTTATTGGAACTAACATAACTGTCATGGTAGAAGTGTGATTACACCCACCTATTTTGACTGAATCGGACCTTCTGGAATAAGGAACACACTGGGATTAACAGCTACGCTCAGTCTAGGGCACATGTGTGAATGTGTAAATCTAGATGAAAGACATTTAATATCAGCCGGGGGAATACAGGACCAGCACCCACAGCTCCTTTCAGAACATTTTGCCTATGCTGTACAATAGCAAGAGCTGTGAAATGTCACACAGCTAAAGGTTATTTCCTACTTCATTAGCGCACAGGGAAAAACAGCAATGCCTGTGTTCTGACTGAGCAAGTTGCAGTGGTCAGTGGAGCAGTGTTGGTCTGAGATAAGGTGAGAGGGATGTTCAGGGCTGGAGTGTTTAATTATAGCAGGAGGTAATGTGTAGTGGGATTATAGAAGGTCCCATTTGTTGAGGAGGAGGTGGAATTATAGACATTCACACACACACACATGCATGTAGTGGTGGAAGAAGTATTTGCATTCTTTATTTAAGGAAAAGTACCAGTACATAAAAAATACTCAATAACAAGTAAAAGTCCTGCATTAAAAATCATACTTAAAGAAAATTACAGATGTAGTGTCAAAAGTACTTATTCTGTAGAAAATTGGCTTCTGTGGGTGATACATTATATATATATTATTAGATTTTTAATATGTCCGTAGGCAGTATTTTAATGTTGTAGCAGGTCGAGGTGGAGCTAGTTTTTATACTAGTGCAGTGGTTCCCATCGTATAGGGGCTGATAAATCAGAGGGTTTGTAAGATGATGAATGGGGCAGGAAAATAGAAAGAAATAAGTTCTGCTCCACTCATACATAACATAATAATAAGTTAATTTGTATAGCACTTATTTCGTGGACTGAATCTATGCTCTTTTGTGAAATATTGGACAATTTTAAATAGAAACAATCTCAAAAAACATAAACACCATGTAGCCGTAACCCGCGTATGTGTTGTGAACCAACTGATTTTCCATTTACCAATCAGATATTTACAAATCAGAAAATTGGGAGTTTTGTTCATTTTAGACTGTACTTTAATTACATTAATTAGACAACTATAAACGATTATGTGTTTTGTTAAATGAAAAAATGCTGAAACATGTTTGCATTCCTCAAACTAAAGTATTTAAAATAAAAAGAATAATTTGATCAAAACTCAGGTATTGGTTTGGCACCAGTGTTGAAAATGTTCAAATCTCATTCAGCACTAGTCCCCACACACAACCCCCAACCAGTGCATCACAAACCCCACTCAGTCAGAGAATGACCAGTCATTACTAGTACTCATTTTTGGGGACCTGGGTTGAACATTCATGATTGGAAGCGCCGGCTGCAGCCAGCTGCAAGCAGCCCTGTTGTGAGGGATTATAGTAGCTGCTGTAATTTGCCACTCTGATAGGGTGCTGCTTCCCAAGAGCGGCTCATATGGATTGTGTGTTTGAGTGTGGGAGGATGCTTCATTCTGATGGCTGACATGAGGCCTTGTGATGCCTAGTGTCTATCGATTGTAGAGGCTTTACAGTAGATACGTGCAGACAGCACAGTTTCCTGTTTGAATGAAAAGCTCACGCCTGACTTCTGGCACAAGAAAGGATAGATAGCAGCAAATGTTAGGGACACCTTTTGATAAAGCACACTAAGATGCAGCCACGTGTTGCTATATATATACAACAGAGCTCTGGTTCTGTTATTAAAGCCATAACAAAGAAAATGTAAGTTTAATGAGGATACATCCTAAATGAGTTGTACCCGTCTGGACTGAAATGTGGCCGAATCTGTGTTGATTCTCATACAGAAATGTATTTTTTATTATTTTCGCCCATGACAAACAGCAACACAGTACATACAATAACAGCATGTAACAATTAGAAATTTGTGTAGAATACTGTGTTAAAAAACTTCACTGGGTGCTGCGCTCCCTAAAGTGGAACCCTGAAGAATTTGATAACTGAAAATTGTTTAACCAAATCTAGAAAGCCTTTTTTTCCACAAAAATGTTATAATTATATCCAACTTACAAACAAAACTGTGTGGAGACCAGGTCCAAGTCTGTATTAGTTTGGGCAAGATCATTTTCGAAATCCCTTTCTCTTCTGTCGGTTATTCACTGCAGTCAAGTTACTCTTTCTCTTGTTGTGAGAGTCTGCCATCTTGTGGCCATGCCAGGTAACACAGAGCAGGGATACTATTAAAGGTAAAATCCCCTCTAACTTAACATCCTGTAAAGTTTGTTATTTCAATAACAGCAGCTTAGAATTAAATTGCGGATTTGATCACACTTATTCAAGATGAATAACAGATACAAGACGAATGATGGAAAAACTGTGACATCAACAGTGTTGGGTTAACTGGCACATCAGTACATTTTCCTGTAGATGTTTAAGCTCTAAGAAGAATTTTAAAATTAGGGTTGGGTGATATGGGTATAATTTTCTATCACACTTTATCTAATTTTGTATTGTGATATTGTTGTATGTCGTGATATAATGCATTTTCTGGAAATTCCATGGGGCAGCTGATTATAGATAAAATACCACAGCATAATGTAGAATTAAAAAATAAGGTGCTTCATCATATTGATGCAATAATCCTGTAAATGCAATATTGTCGATAAACAGTCCGGCTCATTGATTTGCAACGCAGGCTACAGTGGCATTTACAAAGATATTAAGATATTAAACTGTATGTACAGTCAAGAAAATCTTGACAAATGTCTGTGGTTTCAGCCAATATGTTGTCATATGGCCAAACCTATTTTTACTATAGTATGTCAAGCAATTAGTTTTGTCCATGAAAAAGTTAGTGATTCAGTGTCAGTGGACCAGACAGTCGCCCCATTACGTAATTAAAAAGGCTTGATGATTTGATGTCTCATTGACAGGGACTTTTTCTCTTTGTTTGTAGAATAGTTCCAATTTAAATTCTGTCAGTATATTTTAACTATTATTATCATGACATTTCACCTCAAGACAAATGATTATACTGATATGTAATACGTCATATTGTGTTTAATCAGTTTTGTTGTATCCATGCTGACATAAATGTACAATTCAATCAACATTTCTTCCTTCTAATGTTTAGCTTACTAACCCAGGACAGTAATCTCATAAAAAAAAAAAAAGGTTTTACAATGACACTGAAGGGGTTTTTATACTGTTCCAAGTAATGCTTGTCTTTGCCCAGTAGGTGGTGCTATGTAACAAGACGTATATTGAGTCTTCTTAGCCTCCAATTTGCTAGCTCATGCAACAAAAGCTCATTATTTACCTCCTTATTTCTCTTCATCCACCACTGCACATAAACCTCTAGTCATGTATCTCCTCCAATATCCTCCAACATGTCTCTTGCAGTCATTAACCTAATCCATTGATCTTGGCAAAGCAATGTTGAAGCTGTGATAATTTCAGAGACTATTTCTCTTGATACTTCCACCGGCAGAATATGAATTGGCTCTTCAGTAAAGGGCGAATCAAAGCAATAAATCACAAGTTGTGTCAGCGGACTCCTTCAGACTTTATAATGGGCTTTACTAGGCTAAAAGCAGCCGTCAATGTCAGTAAAGATGGAAACAGATGGTTTTCTGCATTGAGGAACACAGTATTTACTGACTGTGGAAGTTAGATGTCATGGACCCAGTTGACATATAGAAGCCACTGTTTTGACCTTGGCAGAACAGATTTGACACACTTGTTTCTTGGCTGGACAGCAAAGAAAAGTTACACCTTTGGTCCATTGAGTTCTTGCAGTTTTCCCATTGGTCATTGCTCTTTTAAAATAAATAGGCACGAACAATCCTCGACTATGTTTTCAGGCTGCTTTCAAAGAGAGATGCAAACAGGAGCACACTGACCACAGGTTTCAACCTTGTTCGACCTTGTCTTGTTTGAATCTCAACACGTTGCGTGTGTGTTAACTTGTTTTCTCAAGCTTTATTTGTGTGCGTTTGCTGTGTGTTTGCACGTCTGTATGAGTTTGTTTGCACTGTCAGGAGGCCAATTAAGGCGTGTGATCAAGTGCAGGTCTCTGCTGGTTGCCAGCGACAGGCCAGAAGACGTAGTGCTCATGTGTCCACATCAGGGAGGATGGATGGTCTGTTTGGGGACAGTGTGTGTTCTCTCAGTAAAACAGTTGGGACAGCTTTCATTTCCATCCATCACCTCCGCCGTGATGATTTGGCCTTTAGAGAAGCAAGCCGTCTGTCCGCCCTGTTAATGAGGTTTTGAGGGATTCAGCTGTACACAAACTTTCGACAAGTTGATGCAGGAGTTTCGTTTTACTTCTGTGCAGCATAATCATTTCATAAATCAAAACATTTCCTGGTCTTAATTTAACAAGACTTGTAATACTTTGGTGCAGGATGTGGATTTATGTTCATCCTGTTGTCATGTGATTTTTTCTTCTTCTAGTATTCATCATAAATATTACATGTGCTCAGTTTTAGCCTTTTCTCATTATCATGAGAACTTTAACCTTATTTCCTTTGCCCCTTTATTGGATTACTTAATGAGTTTCAGAGTTAAATAGCAAAACTGCCGGAGAAATGGTATTTAGTGTCCCAAAAGCAAGGTTTGTTGTTATCTGTGAGCAGCAGCAGTGTTCTTCATGGGGCTGGGGGCGGTAATGAGAAAGTTATGAGATTGTCCCCCCCCCCCGCACTCCTGGAGAAGACTGATGAGCCTGAACTTGCAAATAAAGTAAAAACAATCAGAGGAAAGGGTGGGAAGGAGAGGGACGCACACACATATACTGAATAAAAAGAGATGTGCTCGTATACTCCTGGAAGATTGATTGTGTCAATATCCACTTCATTTCTATGGTGCAATATGTCACCCTCACACTCAGACTTTAGCTACAGGAAGGTTCTTCACTGGTGGTTGAAACATGTCCGCTTTCTTATCCAATTGCAATACTAATGGGACTAGATTTACTGCAATAAAATGGTCTCTAAAAATGTAATTAGGGTGTCAATTAGATTTTTCACACAGTTGAGGTGACATGTTATATTGATCTCAGGCATCTCAGTCAACATTAACCCCAATCCGTGACTCTGTCACATTACCTTCCCCACGCAAACTTAATAAAAGTAAAGTAATGACTTACTACTACCACAGTGGGTTGCCTCTTCAAAGGTATTTTTGTGATCTCATCCATGTTAACTGGCTGCCCAGGATGATAAAATGTTCCCTAGGATAAGAGCAACATTTAAATCCAGTATTTTCAGAGACTGCTCCGCTCTGCTCTGCTCGTCTTCTTTTGTTGTATATATGTTAAGTCTACTGCTAGCCACAAATAAATACATTATAATTTCTTTACATACAATAGACATTCATTACAAAAACACCTTTGAAGATGCAATCCGCAGCTCAATATGAGGTTAAAATAAGATTTTGAATAACGTACAGAGCGATGAGACTACAAATGAGACTAGCAACATTTGAAACAACATGTGAAAACATTTGCTTTTTCTAGTTTGGAAAATGATAAAAATAACCATTCTGTTGGATTCTCTTTTGAAAAGTAGTCAAACAGCTGCATAAAAGATGCTTGCCATTATGCTTGTTGCTAGGGTTTAATAAAAAAAAAACATTGTACTTCTTGACAACACCAGAGATTACAATCTTAGTTTTGACAAAGACTGGTTTATATTCACAGATTTAAGGCTCCTTTCCAAGATCAAGAAGAACATTGGGTACTTGATCTAGGCTGGCTTTTGAGATTAACATTAATCTTGAAAAGACCAAGGACACCCTCTTAGATCCACTGTTGTATTAACATTGTTTAATGTTGGAATACCAGAAACACAGTCACTCCACATAATTTGCTCTGGATTCCATTTAAGAGACATCAGCCACCCACTCAGAGACCTGCGGACTGACAATAGTGTGTATATGTGTGTGTTTGTGCATGTGTAAGTGGTCATTAAACCTTCAAAATGACTCCTGTTAACCTCAGCCAACCCACATCACTATAGATGTTCCCAGAACTGCCTTAAAAAGGGTGTTTCGGATATCAATAGCATTGTTCTCGAGTAGGGTAGCGTTTTTGTATATTTTATCTATATTTTAAATTGTATTATAATGTGGACAGCTCTGTTGTCACTTCACTCTAGTAGAACCTAAGTGGAAAGTTAGAGTTTTTCTGGAGTAGAGTGAGATGTGATTGTGACCTGTTCTCAAAATGACCCAAACCAAGATGGCAGCTGGAAATAATAGCTGCTTACTCATCCATTTTCCAGCTTTATTTAGATCAAGATAATAGAGGTACCTTGAGAAATCTGGTCACAGTTCTACTTGAAACTGTGCTTTGAGTTAAATGCTGTTTGTAAGCATGCAAACATGATCATAAAGAATAAAGTTTGCTTAAGCACCTGCACTGTTTTTTACTGACCTTTTGATGAACATAGTGGCTTATTTCTGTGGTGCAAATGAATGGAAAAGTCTAAAAAGTTAAAGCCATGACCAGAAGATGCTCAAACTGGGGCCAGTGTCACAGTAAAATAATCAGTCTTTTTTCTGCAGTAATCCTGTTCTGCTATACTCTTTCTTTCCTTTATCTGTACATGTATTTATTGTCAGTAACAGCTCTATAAAAAGAGGTGCCAAGACATCTTGCATGCAAAAATAAGATGAGAATGTAATGAAAATGTAATTTAGTCCATAAATCACAGCGGAGTACTTAGTGTAATGCCTCAGATAAATGTTCCACCTAACAGTTACAAACTATCTCTGACCAATTATAATTTGGGATATACCTCTTGTTGAATGTTTTAATTGCATTTTGTGCATTAAACTGACTGTTTGGTCTAACTGCATCTTAGTGTTAGTCTAAGTAACATCATGAAATGGCAGTGTTATGGACATATGGACATGGTATTGAAAACCCTCACATAGTATAGAATACATTAATTCAAGGTGTAACTGAAATATTGTATCTAGGTCAAATAAACACACGTCAAGCAGTTGAATACAGTTTTACAATGTCTCATCTGATGTGTGGTTACTAAGCTATTAGTGAATCCAAAAAAAGCTTCTTGACATTCTAATAAGACTGCAGAGCCAACTACCAAGAATGACATGTGGGCGGTTTCACATCGAAGCTCTGCATTTTGTGACTCAGCCATTATGTATAACTTTTGGATCATTGTTTTATATCATGCAGAAACATCAAAATAGCAGCTTTAAGTAGGAGTGTTTAATAGGAGCCTTTTGGTGCTTAAAAACACTTTCAGAAGTTAACAGATATAAATTTTTATTTTTATGTATAGTACTGTACAAATGAATTGATATTAAAGCATCATATAACAGCTTGACCCTTGCAGACAATGTTGGCTATGACAAAGATGCTAACAGTTAATCGCAACACCTTCAGACTGTTAAAACATAACCATATAACTTCAAATGTATTTTTTTGTCCTGTAGATATAATAGGTCTTTATAAAGAACATTTACAGTTAGTTGTTGATCTATGAGCAGATTTATGTACATGTACAGTTCAGTGGAGGAGAAAGAAGCTTGTCAGTTCAGAGTTTTGACTTCCTTTACTTGTTTGTTGCCTTCTATTTCTATGTAGAAAATAGTACATAGTAAACCCTGGATGTCTCCAGTCAGCGCATGCACATGAATAACTACACTGAAAATAATGATTGACACTTCATATACCCGAATCAGCATGTTTTCTTTAGAACTGCTGAGCGCAACAGCACACGTGATTGGGACAGTCCAAATGCCGTGTTAGTTCGCTTTGGGGATGATTGAAAACCTGCTCCGCCGCTCTCCGCTCGCTCCGGGTTTGATTACTTTCCCAATGGACTCTTCAAGTGCATCCCAGAATCGGCTCTGTCTGTGTTATTTTATGTATGAGTAAACAAATAACTGTCACCAGTGGTAGTGTTGGAGGAGCTAAATATACAGTATGAGGTATGAATGGGCCAACTGGAAAACAGCCATCTTTCGATATTAAACAAGGACTGTGAGGTAATAAAATAGCATTTTGTTTTTGTGGAATATGATTTTACATCTTTAATATTGTGCTTGTTTTGTGTGCTGGCTTTTAATATCCATTGTCCAGTTGTGCAAAACAAATGCAGTATTTATATCAGTCAATCATTTCCACATTAATGTTACTCCTACTTGAATTCTCCTTAAGATCAGAGCCTCCTTCATTAAAAAAGTACAGCACTGAAGGGGGTTGAAAGATCTGAAAGGTATAACAAAATGGAAATGTCCATAGTCAAGACAGAAGGCTCTTCTTTGGTATCCTCTGTCAGGACTCCTGGAAGTGGGATCAAGAGGTCAGTCAACCACAAGGGTGAAACCTCAAGCACTTCCTGCACTCAAGAGCTGAGAGAAGCTGGGAGCACCATTTCCTTCAGCTCCTTTAAAGGGTTTTTATCTTAGCTATACCATAGCGATTTCAAATGACAACCTACTGACAAAATCTCCTTTTTGAGACTCACTTCCAAGGGAAACCATGTCAAAGGCATCCTGTACAGCTTTGGTGAAAGCATCTTGACTGGAATTTCCCAAAGGGTGGCAAGCAATGCAATAAGTTATAGACTGCTCAGTAAGTAAAATGTATCAATCTCCTCCTTTTTGTCTTGTAGCACTGGATGTCTTACACAACCTGCTTTGAAATCTTGCAGATCATAAATGGAAAATAATGATCCCTTGGATTTCATCATCTGCCCATTGCTTGGAAGAAATCACACAGCAGCCAAAAAGACTGCATGTGTCAGTGCTTTAAAATGACCACATAAGACAAAAGGAAAAAGACTCAGAGGACTAGAACATCAAAGATTTAGCCAGAAGGAGTGTTAGAGAGATAGTTAAAGTGGAAAGATAGGAAGAACGGAAATGGAGCAAGTGTTTTTGCTTAAAAGTCCCACCATTTAAGATCTTGACCGTAACATTGAGAAATTGTGTGTATCTTATAGCCCAACAAACCTGTTACAGCATTTTTTTCCTTATAAAACATTTTGCAAAGTGCAAAATATTTGAAAGATGCATCATTTAAATTCATGTTTGCTAGCTTGCTGTTTCTTCCCTGTATTTTGCTGTTGGCTTTATACTTTTCTTGCCATGTTACTGCCACTTGTCGATCAGTGGAATAGTGTGAAACCATTGGCAGGACTGTGAATTGTGTGACCCACACGCATGTACATTTGCGTCCTCTTGTAGTGAACGAGTTTCAAACAACGGCACACCTAAAAATGTAGCGCTACTAGTGGTCAAAAATTGCATAATAGTACCTTTAAATTCATGTCCTCCAAAAAGTTTACCCAGCAATGGTGTCATTACAAAGCCACCCCTCATGTTAGGTGAAATACAAACAATACTTTTACAGTAACACAGAGTTAGCTGGTGCAGTTCTGAGTCTGCCAAAAGAACAGGGTATAGAGGAAAAGGGGTAAAATGACAATAAAAATAAAAATATTCAAATTCAAGTGTACTTTACTTTTCCCCCCCTTCTTTTGACATGCTTTGGCATAAAGCATCACTGGCTGTCTGCTTTCAGTAAAGAATGAGCATGCAGTATGCAGCAAATTATTTCTAGGTTGTGACTACCACTAAATTTGAACACTTACCTATTGATCACTGCTATTTGAAGCCACTGTTGCAGAAGGTCTTTAGTGAACCTTTTGTGTTTCTGTGTGTATAGATATTATGTTGCTGAACCGTGCGTTCAAAAACCTGCATATGCAGCAAACACAACAGAACTATACTTCTCTTGAAAACCATGCCAGCATCCACCTCCTCTTCTGCCAGCTTATTCTCCCACTGTATGTACTTACCATGTACAGCCTCAGGACAGAGCATTTTTCCAAATGCCTGCATAAGCAGATATTCTGTACATTCTTGTGAGGTATTGTTAGATATAATTATTTTAACACCATATTCTTTCACAGTACCGCTGCTTTTAGTCATAGAATGCAGAATTTGTATCTCTCTTTTCAAAATCTCGTAGCATGTTTAAATCCTACATAGATTAAGTGCATTTGAATAGGATCAGACAACAAGCAAGATATTCATAGATGAAAATATAGACCTCCAAAATCACATATATGCAATTTTCAATTATCCTATTCAATTACTAAAACTGAAAATATTAGGCATTTGTTCAAGCAGCTTCACCCTTAAAAGAAAACTAGAGAAAACCATTTTTCTCCTCACCAGCATTTTGTTCCTTGAGTCACATCTTATCGACTGGTTTAGGTTCCACACACACACACACACACACACACAAACACACACACACATTCACTCACACTGTACCCTCAACAATAGCTCTCTAATGTTTCAGCAGTGACAGGACCAGGGCAATGTCCATTAAGGCTGTCTGCCCACACATGACTGTTGACACAATCGATATGCCTCTGCTGCTGCTCCACTTCAGACCTATGTTTTCCAAGAAGCCTCGGTGGAGGGAGGAGCCCATGACCTTTACTGACACCTGGGGTGGGTGTGTTACCATGTAATCTTGCAAGATCCTTTAGCCAGTACATAAGCCAGTCAAGATGCGCTCTGTTTGGGCAGCATTAGGTGCAGTCCTCAAATTATCCGAGCAAAAGCAATCTAAAAACACTCAACAGCAATAGCAATCAGAAGCTCAATTGTTTGAGAGTACTTAAAGAAATTAGTATTCTGTATACAAATATTAAGCAGCTTACAGCATTTATTGGACTCATTTGTGAGGGAAAAAAGACAGTTTTATACTGTTGATGCCAGTAACTATAAGTATAGCAGAGTCTGATATAGAACAAGTCTGATTATAGAAGGTGGCAGCATTGTGGTGGGGCATTCAGCTAGAGAATGAGCTATCATACAGGAAGTTGCATAGAGAGGAAAGAAAACCACAAGCTTTCAGGAAAATCTAAACAGCAAAAACAAATCTTCAATGATTTGTCCTGAAAAACGCCCTATTTCTCCACAGTATTTGGAGATACAGTGAAGCTTATTCTTAATGCTCATATATCCTTGTCTCTCTCTGTAATCTGACTCCACACCCAGAGGATGAGTACAGATTTGCCACTTGCTTCAGCTGACAGTTGAGCTCTTTGGGGAGCTCTAAAATACAGTAGGTACTACAGTACACGACAACACAGCTTCAGTGCCTTAAAGGGCCTTGTCTCTAGTCAGCTTGTTAAGAGTGCATGTTTGACACTGTATGTCTGGCTTGGTGACAACAGTCTATGCTAATTCTAACATGCCATCATTTCCCGCAAGTGTCCCCAATCCTGCAGTCCCACAGTGATTTATCATGTGCTACATTTGCAATCAAATTTGCACCTCAAGTAGTAAAAGCAGGGAAGAGTTGCCTCTGGAGCTGTGCTATTTACAGCAGCACCAACTTATATGTGATAGCTTAAAATGACTGCACTCTGTCATTAAATCACTCGGTATGTTATTGATCTCCTTTTAGTGCATTTCATGATCCATGCATTAAAAATGTGTCACATGAATATTGCAATATTACCTGTTATTTCATGTGATGAGTGGTTTCATTTAGTGTTTGGTCAACTGACCAACTTAACATTTTTTAAGTAATTTATTAAGCATAATTACCAGACATTTTCCTTTCCTTTTTTCCTTATTTAATGCTAATTAGCCAATTTTAGCATGCTAACGTGTTCAATGTAGACGATGAGCATGGTTAACATTATACCTGCCAGACATCAGAATTTTAGCTTTGACATTGTGAGCATTTTTGCATGCTTATGTTAGCATTTAGCTCTTGTTTGACTATGAATGAACAATATTTTATACATGATTCCATGAAGCCCTGAAACAATTGGTCAAATACTCGATTTGCTGGCTCTGGGCACCTGTAATGTTTCATTTTTTTCTGATGTTTTATAGATTGAATGATTTATCAACTAATGGTAGAAATAATTGACAGATTGTTATGTGATAAAATTAACCATTACTTGGAGCTTTGGTTCCATGAAAAGTTGTTTTGCCTTCGGATGAGCAAAACCATTTAAATTCAAACAGAGGGGCAGTCAAGCAATTTTCATTCTCCTCTTACATAACGTTTGTTTTAAATAAATTGGCCTATTTCCCTCTAGCATCATTCCTTTTGACAGTTTGGATTTCACATTTGTATTTTTGCTCTGCATGTTAGGGCAGACTCATGACTCTCATCCCCAGAATAATTGCTTTCTGTCATCTCATTTGTCAACATTGAAAGATTGTGTATACGAGTATTTCATATGACTAATTAATTTGACTTTTCGGTGTTCACCACTAAAAAAGAGCTGCCAGGGATGTTTTGTCAGTGCAGTATGATTTGCATTTTTCAAACATGAAAGGATCTGCCACTTTTGTTAACGCTGGTCTGTCTCTTATTTTTCTACTCTGCTTTGGCTTCCTTACATCATCTTGCAAGATTAAGCTGCAATAGCAATAGCCAAATCCTCATTACGTATGCACAAACTGGTACTCTTTTCTGTTCCTTGTTTGCAGCTCATTTGCAGTTTAAGTGGTTGTTTGAGCAAACAGGCTTGCAGCAAAATGCTCTGTCATAAGCTTACAATGTGTGTTAGAGACATACAGCACACACACACACACATAGTAAATGAAAATGTGTGATTTACATACATATCCTCAGGTTACCACAGTCCCGGTAGTCATCATGTGTGGCCTCATACTCCCCCTATTATTGCTATGGGTCATTATGGGTCATGTTTTCACTCAACATCTGGAAGAATTCTTATTTGTCCTTAACAAGCCCTCTAAAAGCAACATCACACATTCCTGCCTAAATGTACATTAGCTTTGCTCCACAGGGAAACACAAATTCTTCTCAAATTCCCAATTTATGTATCTTCACCGCTACTATCTGATATATCTGTCAAAGACTATATCTGGCCTCACAGATTAGGACCGCGGACTGATCAAACACAGGCTTTCAAACCAAAAATCAATTTGTTTGAGCTCTTTGATTGATGAAAAAGGACTGTGTGTGTTTTTCTTCTTAAGGGATTTAGATGGAGAGTGGGATGCTTTTGAGGAGACATGCAGGCTGAAAGCACATGAACACAGACCCACACATACACGTACACACACTCGCTCAGGTGTTAATGAATATCTCTGCGTTTGCACAAACTGCCTCAGTGGGACTGTGCGAATAAGCACTTTGATGAAATATTGATTAGAAATATTATTTTTTAAACATCCTACTTTGATTAAAAATTCTATTAACTGTATAATTTGTATAACAATAACCTGTTGTATTTAATTCGAAACCATTCTTTAACAGTATTGGTCTCGTGACTGAAATATAATTTTTCATCTGTGACGCTTTGGCAGCTTTTGAAAACGCTGAAAGACAAAGAGCAGTGGCGATCAGAGCTGGAGAAAACACAGAGAGGATTGAGAGGCTCCAGCCAATGAGCACTTAGAAGCACTAAGCCATGCCCACTGCACATCTGTACAATGACGTCAGAGTCCAGTGCACTGCAGCACAGACCCTTTATGTGACTGATGTGCATGAGGGCTTAGTAGCCCCTGATGGCAAAGATCCTGCACGTCCACTGCCCTACTCTGTAGTAATGTTGCAGCAGGGGAAGGCACAGCTTGGTACAAGTGAAAAAGGACACAGCAAAGTCAATTAATATGAGTAAAATAGAGGAGGTGGATAGCAAAGACTCCTGTTCAAAGTAAAAAGGCTAAAGCACGGTTCCTTTTATATGTGGTCTTTTATTCCTCTGAAATTCATACTTCTAAAATAATCCCAGACTGTACCTCCAATTGATCCCTGTATAACATTAACTATAGCAATTTACTTTTTTAAACTGAACATCATTATCTATCTTTGACCACATTCATTACTTTTAAGTGACACAAAAGTGTTTTGCAAGTTTTACCTCCTTAATTATTTAGATTTAGATTTTTTAATGTATTTTTCTCACCGTTCCAGGCAGCCATCAGCTTCTATTTTCTTTTGTATGATAGGAAAATCGATGACAAGACTCAATCTACCACAGTGAACATGGTGAGCCCAGCATCTTAAGAATCACATCTATATCAGACAGTTTTGTGCCTTAAGTTCTGTTTCAATGAAAGAAATAATGTGTCCTTTATGTAGCAGAGAGGAAAATAAAAAGAATGTGGCGGTCTATGTGGCTGGTTATTGTCAAACTAAAGTAAGATCTCTACTGTATGAAGGCTAATACGTTGTTTTTGTAAGTGTTCTTGCTGTTGTATTGAGACATGGAGCCAGACATGTCTGCTGACGAGACTGAAGCTACCTTTACGGGCCCTCGGGATGCTTCCCACTGAGCTGTGCCGAGGTTTTATCAGCCAATCAGATGCTCGGACTTTAGACCCCATCTGGAACATCTCTGCCCAGAGTCTCTCCTGGCACCATCCTGGGAAGATCAGGGGTAGTAATTTAGTGACAGGAAAAAAAGGAAAGATACATTTTTTTGACACTTTTGAGGTCCTTTCCTTTAATTACTACTAATTATTATTCCTGGGATATTACCTTATCATCACACATGTAAGGTTAAGCCCAGAGTGAGTATCTGGCATTATACTACAGTGTTGAAGGTAAGCTTGAGGAGCAGTTTGAATTAATTTTCGGTTATATTCCCGGGTCAGGAGTGCAACCTCAGCTCAGCCTCCTTAATGGGATCTGCTGCTCCACAGCTGGAAATGCTGTTAACCTGCTATGTCAAGAGCAAATACTTTGAAGTCTCCCAGAACCAAATCCCTCCATTGAGTGTAAAGGCTAGCACGTGAGTTTCACCACTTCACTTAAATCAAGCTCACTGAGCTGTGCCTAACAACACAAAATAAGGCCAGAGCATGAACTGCTTGGGTCTTTCCTATAGTGACTAAATTAGATTTGATATCTGAATAAAAGCTAAATACTTTTTAAGTAGCTTTTTGATCCAATTATGACAGTCCACCTAATCAAGATACAGCATGTAACTTGAATGTTGGCACCCAGTTGAGTAGAAGAAAGAAAATTATTTCATTTTTAAGTCTGTTTTTTTTCCCCAGACAGAGACAGAGAATTGGATTAAACCATTCAACAAATGTGGATTAGTCTCATGAAAAGACCACTTGATGAGTGAAATTGGATGACAATTGAAGACGCGTTACTCCTGGTTGGAAGTGGAAGTGCTTTCCTTCATATAAAATTGCCTATAAAAGCTGCCTCTAGTCAATTAACTAGTTTTAAAATGGTAGAAGCAGTTGTATTTCATAGAAACCTTAAAGTGCGTCAGCATAAAAAGAAAAATCAATATAGGCCTACTACATGGGAACATGGCAGGCCTGTGGAAATACTTCTAAAGCAAGAGCCAGGAAATTGGTTGAAAGTGTTTCAGAGCCAGCTCGATAATGGATGGTGGGCTGAGATTTGCTGGTGGAAATAAGACGTCACTGTGTTTCTTCTTTCTCTATTTGTGAGGTAGGATTACATGAAAATATCAAAAGACTAAAAATAATGAAGAACATTGTTGAAGCAGTAAGGTTCACACTACGAATGTCACCTCATAATGATCTTGAATGAGATTGGTGTCAAAGCAAACAACTTGAAGACAAGCGCACATTAAAACTTTACTGCGTGCTTTAGTAAAGGTGAAGGACTTCCCACAGACAGCACTGATTAACCAGTCAGTCCCTCAGAATGCTTCATATCCATCATGTGGATGATACCGACTCAACTGATTAAAATTCCAATATCCATCTGACATATTTAACCATAAAAGACTATCTAATCTTTCATTTTGCAGCCTGTATTTACTGTATCTGTATCACCTCTTTAAATGTTGCTTTTTTCTATAACTGCTGAGAGAAATTCAGAAGGATTCTGCACATGATATGCCACAATCCTCCCTCTGTTTCAGACAGTAATAACCTCTCATCTAGTTCCACAGAGACAATTGCCACTGTTGAGGAATTTAAGCGTCTGTCTCCTCCTCCACTCAATACTTAGGTACACTACAAAAAAAAATGCATTTTAGACAACATAGAAAAATTTTAATAAACAAGTCTAGGTATTTCTAATCGTATCATTTCATATTATCGCAATGCAAATATTATCTTTTTATGTCAAATATATAGATATTTGTTCTTTTCTTTTAGTTTTTATGTTCAATTCGTCTCATTTTTGCACACTGATGCTCCAAACAAAAACAAACGCTTTACAGAACAAAATGTTGTTTTCACCTGTTTCCAAAAAGGCACATGAAATGACTTTAAATGACTTTTTGTAACAAGAGAACATTTTTACAGTGTAAAAACAGAGCGAACGTGTGTCTCTGCTGCCAATCGAGGCATCCAGTATGTTGTTGGCTGAGCCGCGCCGTGATGCTCTGACTGATTATTGGTGAAGCCGGAGGAGGAGGAGGAGGGAGGCGATAATCCGCGCACAGACGGACCCATCAGAGCCGCTGGCAGAGCTGCTTGCAGCGGGCGTCGGGAGACCATGGACCCGCTGTCTCTCTGCGGGTTTTACTCACCAGGCAAAACGCTAGACGGGCACACAGAATAATCATCTGCATGCGAGTAGGGGACGTGCAAAGGAGACCAGAGAGTTGCCTTGTTTTCACTTTTTGTCTTCACGGTTTTTCTTTCCCTCTCGGGGCGTTGCGCATCTTACCGGAGCTCTCCACCATCTGATGCCGGGAGCGCAGCATCGGGTCAGGGGCTGATCCGAGTGCTCGCCTCGGATCGTTTTTAGAGTTTTCTGCGCAGCACACCACGTTTGGCTGATTAAAAAACCGGACCAGCTCTGGATTGTTTGCCCATCAAAGGGATTATGATTTTCTCAGACATGAGTACGGGGACCAACTCCCCCAAGGTGCACCCACCGAATGGGACGAGGTTCTACACATTCCAGGCAAGTTAACTGCGTGGCTTTAGCCCTTTTACCGCTTGTGCACCATGACTCAGATGTCAGCTGCTGCTTCTTTTTAATGCTCCTTATGCTTTCTTTCTCAGTTTGCTTTTCTGTTGTGAGAAAAAAAGATTCTTTGCGGCTTTTTGTGGCATATTTAGAAGTGTTTGCGTGTGTGAGATTGTCTGCAGAGCAGTCAGTGTTGGGTGTTTCCTACCTGCATGTCCTTCAGACTCTCATCATAGCTCAAGCCTAATTTTCCACGATTTTGGGTTGGATTTGCAGTGCAGTTCACTACTGTTTTGCATTTTAAGTGGATGTAGAGATATGTAGACAGAAGTAAGAGTAGTATAGCAAATCAGGAGCTCATATGTGCACTCAGTCATCATAGAGTCCATAAAGAATGAACAGAAGGGACTGTGTTTTTATATAATCCCACTTTTCTTAAAAGGAAGAATACAAAAAGAAGAATTTCAGTGGTTTCATACTTGTTAAATTAAACATCTGAGAGTAGAATTGTGAGAAACTGAATTCAGAGTTCATCTTCATCTTGCTACTGTATAATGATATTCAATTATTCATTCTTAACCCACCGTATCTCACACCCTGTATATCTATATTTGAATTGTGCTCTGGTTCTATTACATCCCCCTGTTTCTGAAAAGAAATAACGAAAAATGTGCACAGTGCCCTACATTGATTACTGTAGGCTACCCATGCATATTTCAGCTCTGCCCAGAGCCAATGCATGGCAATGAAGCAGTGTCAGAGGATATTGATTGAGTGTCTTCCACATGACTCTTGTAACCAAGCCAGCACTTTCTGTTTTTACTGTGGGTGGAAGGAGGAAAGGGAAGGAAATGTTTCAGTGAGTGCGACTTTGTCCTTCTTTTTTTTTTTTTACCCTCAGCAGTCTTCAAGAACCAGCCTTTGTAATGTGAAAGGGAAAAAAAAGGTGATGAATTTTTTTGCATCCAGGTGCAGTCGGCGTGATTTCAGAAGCCGCTGCTTTACTGAAGATGAGTGGAAAGTGGTTTGTGGGTTGCTTTTCAAGTGAGCTGAAGTGCTGATGGGAGCTCAGTTTTTAGATGAAATGTTAATGTGGAAATACACCTGCTTCATCAGTCTCATCACAATCTGGGCCAACAACAGAGCTGAGTGTCTCATCCCTGCTCACAAGTTGTTTGTTTTGGTGATATTTTAGCTGCCTCTTTGTTTTTACAGTAAACAACAAAGGAAGGCCAGGGGCTGCAAAAGCCCAATAAGGCAAAGTATCATTATCTCTGCCTCTTAAATCACTTCATCCAATATCATGTTTGTCTGCCCTCGAACTGCACAGCCACAGTGACTTTCACATTTGAAGATTTTCCCCCTTCGGTGTTTGTCTGGGGTATCATAAACCTGGCTTTGCCTTTTCATGTCAAATCATTAGTGAAGACAGGCTCCCTGAGGGCTCGTACCTGTTGGAAGAAGCTCCTCTGATATCACAAAATCAAAGGCATCCCAGCTCACAGATTATAGTCCCAGGAAATCCCCATTAAAAGGAATTGTAGGGAAAGGCAGTATTGGGCTGCCTCAAAACACATAAATCACAACTCATTTTCTTTCACCCTTGAGGTGATATAAGATCTATCATGCTTGGTTAGGTAAAAGCATGCATCACTGCATTGGGCCTTGCCAAATCAGTGCTTTCTCAGTGCAGCCATTTTGAACACAGTTCTTGTAAGATTGTTTACCCACTCCTAATGATATTCATTTTATCAGATTACCCTTCCTAGTTTGCAATTATAAATCGGCCAGGGCATATTAAATTAAATTGCAAAGTAGGTGCCTTTTGAAGCCTCAGCGGCTCCACCAGGGTGATGAAGTTACTTAGGTCCTTTAGTATTCACTGCCAGGCTCTGCAAACATGTAGCCAGAAGTGACAGAGTTTGCTTAGTTTGGGAGCTCGGTAGTCTGCCTCACAGCTGTGTCTACAGTCTCTTCATCTTGTTCCAACTTTCAGCCGATAACTCCTTAATGACATTTGGTGGCAAAAGAGGTGGCACATTAATACGAAGCATCGTCATGAGGAGAGTGAAATAGTGCTTCCGGCTTTGCTAACCTGCAGTTTGGTGATTAACAAAGAAGCCTTGAAATTGACTAAGGTACAGTAAAAACAAGACTAAAAGTCTACAACTATGCTAGCAGCTCTGTGAGGACTAGCTTAGGCACACCGGTACTTTGACCTAACAATATTATGCTAACATGGTCACTATGACTAGACTAAAATGCAGATTTTTAGCAGGTTCAATGCAATGTTCACCATCTTATTCTTGCACTTTAGCTTGGCAATAAAGTGCAACTGAAGCTGAATATCTTTAGTTTATAATAAACCAAGGTATTAGGAGAAATTTTGGCTTGAACATGGCACTAGAGGAAATGTTAATTTGATCATCAATCACAGGTATTACATTTTATCCAGAGGGAAACATGGATGTCTGCACCAAGTTTCATGGCAATTCATCCAGCGGTCTTTGAGACATTTTAGTCACAACCAAAAATGTCAACCTCATAATGATGGTAGAAGAAAAGTCTGTAGGAGACATCCTCTGGGGACCATTAATGTTTGTACAGAATTATATGACAATCCATCCAGATTTTGTTGTGATATTTTGAGTTTGGCAAACCAAAGTTCTAGTGAAAATAGTCTGAAACTAAACAACAGCTCTTTGCTATTCCTGCATCGTCCCAAGGAGGAATGAGGCAACTATTGGTACGATACGGTACATATACCTCCGCAAGTGCCTTTTGTATGAGTATTTGCTGGTGTCGCAGTGACATCCATGAGATGTCTCCCATGGGAGAGGTTTGCAGGCAGTGCTCTGAACCCGCTGGACCACATTATTAGGTTCACAGCAGAGTCTTAGCCATGAGTCTCTTTGATGTGACACAAGTTTCTTTTTTTCTTTCTTATGCTCAGAGTACAGCCAAGACTGTTCTGCCTTATAAAGTCCAAGAGATTTATTGGATGCCCCAGCTAGCCATTATAGAAACAGGAAAAGTCCATGTAATGTTTTTATCAAGCGACACTTCAGAGAGTTGTTCTGGTAAGAGTCAGTTGGAGAACTGCTGTACAATGTTTCTGCTCCCTGGGCGATTTTCTGGTGAGATGGATGTTGTCCTGCAGTTTGATCTTTTATGAAATAAGCTCACTGAGTGTAAAAGTTGAGTGTAAATGTTCAAACTCGTAGAATCCAGTCCCACTGTCCTACAGTTGCTTGTCGAAATAACAAAACAGCATCTTTCGCTTATATTTCCCATGTTAAGTAAGTGTCACTTTAAAGAACATTCAAGTTTAGTTCAACCCTGGATCCTTCCTTTGTTAGACTATGAGCTGCTTTGTCCATGTCCTTGTATTTAATATCCCATTGTTCCCGTCCAATAGTACCCCACCAAACTGTTTGTCAGGGCTGAGCTACCTGAAAAATGAGATATAATTGTTGCCCAGTATTTGTCCTTGGTTGTCAAATTAGTGATTAGTCTCTTCAGCTGCAATGTCTTTACCCTAACGGCCTCTCCCTGTCTCTCTCTCTCTCTCTCTGTCTCTGAAATGCATTGTTTTTCACACAGCCCAAGCAGCTCGTCACCTTTAGCAATAGAAGGTACTATTACAGTGAGAGGCTCATACTGCACAGTTAATTGACAGAAATTGGATAACAAGAATGAGGTAACACTGACTACCAAATCTAATCAATGCTGAGGCAAAGTCGCACCAAAGTTGGCAGCCAACTTTCAGACACATTTAGATACATTTCACTCGTCCCTTCTGTCTTTTCTGTGCAAAAGTACCCCTCTGGCCCACTGGTAAAGTGGAGAGGAAGAAGGATATGAGCTGTTTCTCACTGCTCTCCTTCTGACTAATCCTCTCTCTTTCAGTACTGGCATTTTGGAAGTTTATGGAAGCACAGCCGCAGGAGGAATTCAGCTAAAGAGCTGCTGTTTAGGGCTGGGTTCGTCTACGAGCATCTGTCCTCAGTGCCCTGTTTGCTAGTACGGCCACAGCCCAGACAAACTCCACTTAATCAAACCGTTAAAGCCGTGCCTCGTTTGGCGCTCCCTTCTGACAGTCTGACTGAGGGTTTGCAGTCAGGGCTTGACAGAAAAGAGGGAGTACACGACTGCGCACCCTGATTAAAAAGTGCTACTTCTCATTTAGCCCGGTGCTTACCTCCACACAGGGACATTCAGACTGAGGCTCAGATTGAACTTGTGTTGTACGCTACTTAAGCTGAGTGCAGGAATGGCACAGCGCCTCTTATTCAGTGATACATCTTCAGGTGCATAAATCAGTGCTGACTTCTTCACACACTCTCACCCACACCTGAACATTTTCGCAAGCCCAGTCAGGCTCTTGGAGCAGGGAAGGTCTGCGAGACTGGATGACTCATCAGATGACACCAGACAGCAGTCTGAATGACAAGCAAGCACCTAGATCTTGTGCACCCAGAGGTGGCTCGTCATGACGATGCCTTAACAGTCAGTCTATCTTTGTATTTATTCTCTCATTGAATAACTTTTCTTGCCTTTGTCAGTAGTTTATTTCATGTGACCTTGGGCTGTTGTAGAAAACTGGTGTGAAAAAGTTATTTCAGTTATTTATCGGGCAAAAAGGCCAAATGTCTGTCTGTTCCAGCAGCTCAAATGTGAAGATTTCTTGCTTTTCTGTTATTGTAAATCAAACACATTGGGCTGGTGGACTATTTTGAAACATTTTAGAGACTAAATATGAGCTAGTAATCATGTCATTTTAAGCAGAAAATATCATGTTCTAGCTCAAATGTGAGTATATTTTTTTTCTTCTAAGATTACACATATCTTCGGGTTTTGGACTTTTGGTCAAACAAAACAATTTCTTTCTCATCTTGGGGTTATGAGATTGTGAACCAATTTATGGTTAATTGAGAAAACTATTGACATATTATTTGTTAAGGAATATAATTGTTAGAGCTACCATCTTTGCTCAACTTACTGTATTAGTGACCTCTGACTATCTACTGCATGTCAACACTTAATCTTGGAAATCCCCATTTGTGCAGCGTGATGATAGACTAAATGCAGCGTCCCGCCCCCTTTTGATGATCTCTGCACATGTATCAAAGCAGCCTGTCGTAACTCTCCTCATCACATGACTCCGGGGCAGTGCTGCAGGTTGATCCGGAGGGAAACATGTGGAAGCTTTGCGAGAGCTTTTCCGCCGCTGCAAGCTGTGCGTCTGCTTGATGAGCAGGGCTATTTCTGTAGTGGCGTGAACGTGTATGCAGATGTATCTACGGCAACATGTAATTAGACATGAAAACACACATGACTGCAAAGAAACAAACAAGAAAACTCACATCGAAGGCATGTGAAAAAGCACTCTTGTCGCTCAAACATGGGGGACCCACATACATGCACACTCACACAGTAATACACCCAGCTATGGGAGCAAGCTTATCCCCCCAGCTGTTTTACCCCCCCTCCCCTCCCCTGCTCTAGTGCCCCGCCCTCTCTGTGTCATGTGCTCAGGGACAGTTGATGGAACAACAAAAGGTGGCCGTATGCAAATGAGCAAAAACACAGCAAATTGATACACGGCCAACAGATTGAAGTCGAAGTGCTTGACCTTTCGTTTGTTACACTGGCACACGGTAATTGCTTACAAATGCCCCCTCCCTACCCTACAACCTCACCAGCACGCACTTAAACACACAGTCCCCCTCTCAGTATCTGTTCCTGCTGCTGGTCTCATGACTGGTGTGAGTGTGTGTTTATACACGTGTGTGTGTTGGAGGCGTTTGCCCTATTTTCTTGGTCTTTTTTTAATCAGCCCTCGTGCGTTTAAAATCTGGCCGGGGCAGATGGGGAATGGAGTTTGACCCACTTTGATGGATTCCACACCGATTAAAAGGATGAGTGAGCTTTCGAAAGCAAGAGGCCCCTGTGTATGCGCGTGTTTGGGGTATGTGTATGTGTGTTGCTGTGGTGTTGTGGGAGTGAACAAGGGACAGAGGGAATTGAAGACTGTCTGTTTGTGTACCAGGGATGAGTGTGTGTTACTGTAAAACCTGTACTTGGTAGGTAGCACTGTTGCTGCTCCATTCAATCCCTCCAGGAATGTGTGATCTTGCAAGAATGAATACAAAATCAACCAATCCCCGGTGAATGGTTCATTAATAAATACATTTTACAAATCATCAAGCCTCCGACCTCCCAAACAGACTTTCTTGTAACTATAGTGCATTTCTCATATAGTCAATTCTATATACACCGTCCTGCATCCTGCTATCATAAATTAAAGTGCACCAAATTTGTGGTTGTCCTCAATAACGGCAATGTTTACTCCTGTTTGAGTAACTTCTGCTTAAAACAATTTTTTGTTGTTTAGCCTTTAAAAAAATAAAAGTACATATTCATCATGACTCATTTTTAAAGTTTTATGTATTCAACAGGTACAAAAATGTTTCCGTCTAAGCACCACAGGAAAGTCTAAAAGTAATGAGGCGCAGACTTACTCATCGTCGGTTTGGATCTTTTCATGGGATTTTTTGACACTAGCAAAAATGGAAATGTGGAATATGTCCAGCCTTATCCTTTAATGTGAGACTCAAATTTTAACCTCTTTTTATCACACACCATCCTTTAATCTTCTGGTGTGATGTCAGTCATTGTTAGCACATGCTGAACTGTGAAACATAACTGCCGCAGCACGGAGCTGGTACAATCTTTCACACACATATGCAGCACAGATCCCACAGAGATTTGATTTTAAAGTGGAGTAGGGTGCACACGCAGGCCAAGCCTCTCACTTCAATAGACTCTAGTATGCCAACAACCTCTCTTCATTGATGCAATTATGGTGTAACCCTTTTCCTGGCTTACCGCACCAGTCTGATCTCATTTATCCAACAACGTGGACTTGAAAGGTAGAGAGCGTTTTCAGCGAATAGCTTGACAGAGTACAGAACCATGAATATATTTTCCTTTTTTATGGGTGAAATCGAAGCAGGATGAATCTGTCAACTTCTTGTGTGTTTGGTAACTGACTTGTTAGCCATTTATTTGTCAATCCTGGATGTAGCAGGGCGTAAAATATGTTAACTGAGGAAGACCAAAGAAAATAAGGTTACGTTTTATTAGGACAGAGAGAGCCTCAAGAAAACTTTTGACCTGTTTTTGAAAAAAAAAAAAAAAAAGGGCCGGTGCTGTGAACCAGAGACACCTCCACAAATTATTCTCATCAGTGCCAATGTCTGGCTGTGTGGGTTAAAATAGTTACTGGCTGGTTTTCAGTGGCAAAAAAGAATGAGAGAAGGAGATGTGATAGTGAATCATGGCTAGTAATAAAACCATCCCTACCTTAGTGCTGATCACCTCACTAGAGGCTCATTTGACCATTGACATTACGTCAGTTCCCCCCAGATTCAATGCTCCGACACCAAGTGACCCGCCAAGTGCCAATGGCATTGTAAATGATGTACAGCCACGACAGAGCGTAGTAGAACTGCGATGACCAATTCTACCCCTGTGACTGAAGTGACTTTCATCCATTATGTTGCCATCTATGTGTAAAACCCAATTTAATACTTTGATTTTTATTTTATGATAACCCTGATTTTATGATTATCCTCCCAGAACGTCTTGCTAGTTTCCTCCAGTTTTTAGAATACCTGTTGCTGGAGCACAAGGCAAACCTATTCAAATGGCCTGTTGCCCTTACAGTCTGTGCATTTTCAAATTCAAACAAATCATTACGGAAAGTAATTTTAGTTTTTTCCCAATAGTTCCAATTTGGAATAAAGTCCCAGACCTAGTGTTAGTGCTCTCCTGCATATGGCGTCCATTGATATCCAGACAGAGTAAGCACAAGGCAGGCATCACTGTGGCTGTCAGGTTAAAGATGACTCTAAGCCTTTATCGTAATCAGAGTAAAAGGATGGGCATGACTGACAGGGGAAGTCAGTAACTGTGTCGTTTTTATCCTCACACTTACTTTGTAACTTTCAACTCAGTGACTATGGTCTTACTCCATTCAATGGCCATTCCCTGTCCGTGGTGCTGAAACTGGAATACCCGTTCCATAAGGCATCCCTCTATGGCCATTTAATTTTATATCTCATACGTGCTCCGTAATGGGAGTAGTGGGGGAAGGATTCTTATATTCCACCATTAACTTTACAACTCTGTCTCTTAGGTTTGTGCCCCCCACTCTTTCTCTCTGATTGTAACGTACATCACTGTACCGGTTTGATTAAAGGGCAAAACACAGTCCATTTGGAGGCGGAAGACTTTGGGTTTCCAAATTGCTATCTGGATAATTCATTCATCCCAAGCCTCTCTACAGTCTGCTGTGTTAGACTTTAAAAATGGTCTCAGTGTTTCTCTCACCCACACTGTCTCTTTCCAACATTATGTTTCCCCCGCAGTCATTCACATGGCCATACAGTACGCAGTGGCCTTTGTGAATAATGCAGTGGCAGTAAAATCTTTTGCTGTGTTCAATTACTCCAGCTTTGGCTGTCTCCTCTTTTACTGTTGCCCCCATCTGTATGTGTGTAAGTTTCTTTGTCTGTGAGTGTGTGTGTGTGTGCTGATTATGGCAAGACCAAGCTATAAAGACCCAACAACATTAATTGTATCCTCCTTTATTTCTCTATTAAACTGGAATGGTTTCCAAAAGTGGATCTGCCTGTTATAAAATGAAGTTCTTACAAGCAGAAACCATCTTTTCACAACATCACTGCGGTTTAATGTTATCCGATGGGTCCTCTTCATGGTCTTTCTTTCTTGCTAGTCACATTGTAGATCTCCAATCCTACTAGGCCTGGCGATCTCTCTGCTGTGACCTTTACCATAGATTTAAACATGTCGTCTCACAGTCAATAGACAAATGAGAGACGGTGTACTTAATTAGCAAGACATGCCAAAGAAAGCGAAAGCCCTCTCTAAGAAAGGAAGTCAATGCATTGTTATTACACATTCCCTGGCCTCTGACCCCCAGCGTCCATAACAAAGTCAACACAAGATAATGGGTTTTCCCTTTTTGTGGTCATCAGGTCCACATTCCAGCTAAAGGAAATGAATACAGGTTCATAGCCTTAGGCTCTGAATGCTGTTATGTTGTAGTGAATAAGGACCATTGATTTGCGTGTATGTCAAGTAAAGGCAGATTGTAAACAACAGGGTTGTAAAGTTTACAGGGCAGTGGAGGGACTGTGGTCACGGTTTATGTCGGTTCTGGATCTTTATATCTCAGGGTTTCCAGTCTTTATCACATGTGTATTCTGTTTACACAAACTGCGAGCGTAATACCATCAAACTGGATGTAAAAACTGGATTTTAAACACAGCAAAGTTTTTGTAGGTCTGTATTCCCACTGCTACTGCCATCCTCCCATCATGCACTGAAATGAAACCCTCCAAAATCAATACATCCGCTCGCAGGCTCACATGGGATAAACTACATCAGTTCATCCAACAGCAACACAGAGAATCCCCGCTGAGACAACACCACCTCAGCACCTAAGGTTTTTCCATGAAGGCTTGTTCACAGAGGGCTACCGACGAGCATCTGTGTGTAGAAAGGCAAGAGAGAACTTAATTATCAAAGCTCCTCACAGCTTTTCTATCCGGTGTCTGGTTCTAGAAACATCCTCACCCACTGTGGTGGGTTTCACTCTCTCTGGCACTGAGCTCCAACCAGAACTATGGAGCTGAGAACATTTTCACTTTTTTTTTGCTGATGATTTGTGCCAAGAGCACTGCAGGTGAGTCGGGAGCGTCTAGCCATTCAGGATTTTTAATGAAAGTGTATAATGTCGCAGCTGGCAATAAGGCTGAAGAGGACTTGCAGACAGGGCACTAGGGAGGTCCCGAGTCAGTTTACCAGGGGCAGAGAAATTAACATAGAAAGATATTGAGGGACAAATTGGATTGGAT
>NW_023339652.1:4882277-4901255 GCF_004916995.1 Morone saxatilis | reverse complement strand
TTTATTTTTTTTACCATTTCAATATTTTTATCTGCTTTCTTTTAATCTAATTGTTGTGGGGGCTATGGAAGCACATTAGTGGTTCTTACATTGTGATCCCAGATTCTAAATGATAGTTTCAGCTTCCATATTATGATAATAAAAACATTTCCAGTTGCTCCGTCATTATAGCATGCCTTGCGGCTTTTGTACATATATTTGCACTGAAGATGTGCAGAGTCTGTAACAGTGGCATAAACCACATGTAGTTTTCCAGATGTAGTAGCTGCTAACCATCCCACTACTACCCTATCCCTGCCTTAATAATGTGCTAATTTTGGTATAATATCAGTTTGTATTTATGAAGATTGCTTTCATAGATAGTTTCCTTAAATGTGTTAGCTACACTTTTGACTTGCGTCCCCTCTTTCTTTCTTCTCACATCAGTTTTTGAAAAGTGACACTCCTTACCAGTGCAGTGACGACCAAATATGCACACATACAGTGTAGACATTCTGCTGATATATTTTTTAGTTATTTCTATAATGAACTGAAATGCTTGTGACCCACTGCAGCCAGTCACAGGCGAGTGTGAAGCACAAGTGCCTCTCTTTCCATCCATTAAAAACCCTCTTTGTATTCAGAGGTTGATTACATGCTGCAGGCTGCAACTATTGAGTTCCTCTACCAGTAGGTTTGGCAGTTTAGTCTGAGAGTCGCTGTTTAAATGTCTGACAGCAGCAGGCACCATGTTGGCAGACTTCAGGTTGCTGAAACACTCACGTGGCACTAAAGGTGAAGTGTGTGGTCATGTACCTCTAGTTGTACTGCTACAAGACTCGAGTCAAAGGCTTTAAAAGCTGCACAGTCTCCTGTCTGTTGAATGCATGCAGGTCTGGATTCAGGGTAAGAAGAGCTCAGTGAAGAACATTTGCAAGGAAGCAGAAGTATTTTCAGAAAGGTTGTAACTATGAATAAACTATGAATTAACAATATGCAGAGAAATGAAGATTGTAATAATCAATCTTATGCATAAATTATAGTGAAATTGAAGCATGTCTCATTGTTCTGGAGGGCTCTTAAAGAAATGTCAGGAGCCCCTGCACCCCAACTTCAAGAACCTTTCCATTCAGGGGATTTCTCCCTGTAATAAGCCCGATACCGACACAAAGCAGGCCACTCACTGGCATTAGCTCTGTGATCTGTGCTAATGTGAGTTGACAGCTAGCCAGGCATGGCATGGCTCCGACCAGGCCCCCGTTTGGCCCTGCAGGCCATTGCAGCCCTCAATTGTGGTGGGAGCACCACCTGCTACATGGCGATCGCTTTAAACGTGCGACAGAGGCACCGTCCGCCCTACAAAGACCTCAGCATCCACCCTTGGTTGCCGTGGAGACCGTGACTGCGGCTTGTCTTCACTCAAGCTGGTGGATCGGCTTTGCCACACCCATGGGTGTCTGGAATGAGAGAAGGGGAAGATTTAGAGGAAAATTGGGAGATTAGTGCAAGAGAGGAGCAGCTATCCACAACTGATCGGACACCAGGGGTTTAACCCAGATAACAAAAAAATCTGTGCTTTAACAAGTGAAACATTACTGTAATAATCATTTCAGGACATGTCTCATTATACTGTATACAATACTGGAATTGTACAAACTAGGGCTATTGATTACTAAGATTTGACAAAGTACTGGATCAAATTAATCCAATTTAAATCAGCACATTATTTACAGATGAAGCAGGGCCTAAGTAGTTTGAGTTTTAGAATGATGATCTGCTGAAGTTTTTACTGAGGAAAATCCAAACATTTCAGACATTGCTTAGAGGATGTTCCTCGACATGTGGGGGTGTTTTTTTTTTTTTTTTTGCCATGATACTTGAAGCAAACATGCTAAAAACAAACTGACATGCTTGTATAAGGGGCTGCAGGATTGTGCGAAGAGCAACAGAGAACGAGGAGAGATTGGGAGCCAGTGATGCTTGCAGTTCAGTCAGCTGTAAATAATAAAAATAAAACAGATTAATGCTTTTGGATACATTCAACAGGCCTGTTGAAATTGAAATTAAATTGTTTATGATGTTCTTTAACATCCATGTGAAAATTTAGCATGGAAAATGATGTTGTACGCAAACCAATGCATCACAATGTCATGGATTGTCCCCCATCTTGGACCATGATACATCTGTTAGATTTGATTTTATCCTCAGCCCTGAGGTTATCTCTGCAAATATTGTTTGAAAATGGCTTGCAATGCACATTAACAGATTTCCCCCAGTGCCGGAGTAAACACAAAAAATCCGGAGGCCGCAAATTATTACAACTGGGATTTAACTGCAACACAGTTCATTATTTTCAAAGCCAGGAGGCCTCGCCTGGTCTGGGAATAGCTTAGCCATGGTCTATCATGTATCCTAATGCTAAGGCTTGCAGTGCATCTACTTTGATTTGCACTTATATAGTAACGGTGGGGACAACAATTGAAGGATTATATGTAAAAAAAACAAAAAAAAAAAACATGACCAATGCCCTGAGATGCCATAGTGATTTAAAGCGTACATATTTCCCTATTTGTTGTAAGGCTTTGAATAATTCAGCAAAAACTATAAAGTCAGTGTGTTATGTTTTAGAATGATGTGAATTATTAATGCAGTTGGCCCAGGTATGTTAGCATTCACATTGGATCATGCATTTTGAGGAAAACCTTGTAGTATCGTACTGAAGGTTGTGTGACCAGTCAAATGCCTGACAGCGGCAAGAGAAATGTATAATTTAGCTTCCTTTTAGATGGATAAATGTTCTCATGTGATCATAGCTGTATACAGTAATGAAATAAAAGTATTGTGTGATCATCAGTTAGTCTGCAAAAAAAGTCTTCCCTTTATGTTTTGAGATTGAATTAACTGCAAATATCTCATTTTGTTGGCTGCGTGGGCACTCAGTTGAAATTCTATTTATTTTTGAAAGTGCTATAAAAGATTTTGCAAAGAGGTTTTTTACACCAGCTACTGTAAGTATCTGAAGATGTCTGCCTTTGAAAAAAACAGTAGAGGTGTTATTGCTGAGCAGCTTTAACAAGAGGAGTTGTGAAACTGGTTTTTTCTATGTTCATTAAATCCTTCCCTTACGTAACGGTGTCTTGATGTTATCTGTGATAGTGTCAGACTGTGGAGCATTTGTAAAAAATGATAAAAATTGGCATTGGCTTATCAACACTAAACGTTTCCAGCTTATATTGGTTCCTGTTCTGCTTGTAGTCACATAAAGTATAACATTTAGCATTATTTATGCAGTAACAATGTGGCTCATTTTAAAGCTGCAGCTTCCTTGATTTGTAACACAGTCAAATATTACAGAAAGAAGGATTTGCATTGTGTATTTTGAAGTTAGAGTGCACAAAGAAATTCATAAGCAAGATGAACAGATGGCACAGATCAAAACTTTAAGAAAATGACATTGCCAAATCTGAGAAACAAACTAAAGTTGTACAGAAAAACATATGGACTCCGGCTTTTCCTTGATCAGCTGCCCTAGATTTGGATGAACCTCAAGATATTTGCATGTGTAAGAGATATTTCTCTACAGTCATGTAACACGTTCGGCTTGTAAGGGCTCAACTAATGGAGAACCTGATCCAGACCCTCTGTCAGAGTCTAATGGATTATATCCTGGTCATGTTTACACAAGTCCTCCCACTCAAAAGCGCTGTCTGTTGCAACACAATGCATAAAACTTACATTTGCTGGTGGTTGATGTGTATGTTGTATGTAGTGTATAGGCATTAATGGCCAGGCTTTTAGTGCCTTGGGAACAGTGAGTGGAGTGTTCTCTATCTGACCTTTATGTGTTATATATATTTTTTTTTTTTCAAGTGGGTGCTCTAATTGAGTGAGTACACACTGTAAAATAATCTAGTCTTACAGTTTTTTTTTCTTAAAATAATGGGAAAAAATTATTGTGGCAAGATTATGTTACCTAAACATGTCAGTATTCTTCATATTAGCACAGTTGCTGACATTAGTTTCTCGTAAACATTAGAAGTTGAATTACTTTACATCATTGGCAGACTCTCTTACATATTTGATGGAATGCAAGATTTATTGGGAAAAACAAAGATTTAAGATGGATTTTCTGCACCGTGTGCATGTCTGACAACTTAAGCCACTTTCACATGATCAGCATCAAAGCCCTTAACACCGTGTAAAACCATTAATTTTTTATGGAAGTAACGCTGATGCCTGATTTAGCAGCAATGCTACGCCTGCTCCAGGGAACCACTCGGGCAAAACTCACATCCCCGATGCTCAGAATTTGAATTATTTTTACGCTTTGACCAAGTTTGACACCGACCTTTCGATGGGTTGTTAGCAGTGTTCAGTTCTCATGAAGGCAACTCTTGATACTAGTCACGTGGAAGCTCTCTTACAGCCAAATGAGAGCTACGTGTTGCACCAATGTTTGCTTGCAGGCACCCTGCAATCTGCCAGAGGCCTGTTGGCATCCTGCTAAGTCTGCTCCATATACAGCCATGTATCTGTATATAGAGACTGTACGTCCGGGGGCACTTCACCATGCTGTCATACCATACGGCGGCAGGAAAGTGTGTTTAAGTGCAGTGGACAGAGTATTGAGAGTAAGTGAAACGTGAATTTTTGTTGGTTAAGAGAGAGCTCTCTGTGGCAAGTGGTATTTTTTGTACGTGTCAGAGGGGAGGCTGGGTGTGAGTGGAAAGAGAGGAGCTCCCGGGTGTGTCGCAGCTGACATGGTCTGATGTTGAAGTGGTGACTGACAGGCTACTCAACCACCGAGTGAGATGGGAATTGCTCCAAATGGAGACTGTTTCCAAAGCTTCATCCGCAACCATCCGTCACCTCTTTCTACTCTTCTTTAACCACACCACACCTCTCCTCCTCTCTCTCTCTCTCTCCTCCTCTCTCTCTTCTCTTCTCTCTCTCTCTCTCCTCTCTCTCTTTCTCTCTTCTCTCTCTCTCTCTCCCACAAACCCCACTGTACCAATCCTACAGCCACCTCCTCACCCACTTATGTAAGAGTTTCTTGCACTTGGTACAAATTAATTACACTCTATTTCCTATTTCCTGTCTATTTGTTCTCAAGGAAACGAAGGACCTGTCAACATAATGCTGCATAATGAACACAAGAAAATAAAAGAACGGAAAACGAATAATTTGCTTTTACTTTTATAATTTCCAAATATCTGTCCTTCAGTTAACTGCTTATCTCTTTTTATTTTGGAGGTGGTTAGGTGTTGAGTCATGTAATTATTACTGAAAGCAGGATGTAAAATCTGCCAATGGTATTGCTTCTTTCGGTTGCCTTTTTTTTAAGGCTTAGTAGAGCATTGCATAATAAGACAGTTTGTTGCAGTACATGAGTTTCCACTGCTTTATCTTTACAAGATTTATTCTTCATAATATTTCTCATTAATATGTGCTTAGTGCTTTGTGGTTCACTTTGGGGGATATAACTTTAGTGGAAATAAGTAAAATTGTCTCACTTCACTGGCTGATTTTTGCATTTCTTTTAAGAAATGTTTTGCTAGAGTAACTGGCTCATTAGGAAAGACTTTTCTATCACATTATTCCTCCTTAGAACTTCTCTGAATGTGTTGGGTGGAGTGCTCTTCTGCTAACAAGTGGCTGTCACTCCTCTCTTAAAAACAGATTTGAACGGTCCCCAGGGAAGTGCTGAGCCCTGTTGCCTGTGACAGGCATTTCAATGATTCTTCAGTCTGCTATCATTGACCTCCTGTCTGTTTCACCTGGAGTCTGTGTGAGTTTTTCTGCCTGTATTCCCCTCCCTGATGAAATTTCACACTTTTGTGGCGGCAGCGATTACCTTGTGTAATGCTGATTTCATGCTTGACATACGCCTTGTCACAGACACTGCACCCAGTTTTCCAGCACCATTCTCTTTTAAGGCTTGGTGAAGCCCTTCAGTGCGATGCTGTTATCTTTTTGCTCTCTGTTAATCTTCATTAAAACGTTCGGTGGGAGCGAATATATGGCACGTTATCAGATTAGTTTGGGTGCAAGACTAAATACTCCTGAACGCAAGGGAAGCAAAAGAATATTGCTTTTACACACTCGCTGGGTAAATCAAACTTTTTCTGTTTTTTTAACTATTGCATGGTTTTAGTGTTTTGAAGCAAAGAGAATGGCTCCCTCACACCTAAAATCGTTTCCTTCCCATTGCATATGCCCCTCTTGATTTTGCCTTTTGGAGAAATAACAGGATTTTGACTCATGGTCTTTGTGACTGACCCCTAAGCCGGGTTTGACTTGTGTCACTGTAAAATCAGTAAAGGTCACTTTTGAATGGCAGTGAAATGGTCTCAGCACTGAAGAAAATTGTGCCTGGTATTACATTAAGTATAATTGAGCCTTTTTAGGGACTTTTAGGCACATTGTCAATGTCAAGTTTGAAGGGGCTCAAAACTGCAAGAAATATTCTGTACTTTTTCCTTTTCCTGCTAAGGGTAATGATAAGGGTGTGATGAAAGGTGTCAGATATTTCTTAAAGTTAAGCTCCTTTCTGTGCAAAATCATAATTTTTAATCTGATATCTTGCACATGTTGATAATATTATTTCTCTGCATGCTGTTTGTATGTTTACAAAGCAATAAGAGATACACACATCTCTAGTTTGCACTTCTCCCATTTGCCCTCTAACAGAGTGTATTTCTGCTGGTATGGCCCAACTGTAACCATTCACTATGCATACATTTGGAGCGAATGAAAAGATTTAAGTTTAATTCGAAATTTAAAATCCAGAGATTGCTTTAAAAATTGAGAAACGGCTCCCACAAATTGACCTAATCTCAGTTTCAAAGTCAATTTTGTGCCATTTGTGCCTCCATCACATTCTGTCTGAACCACCAGAAATGTCACAGACAAATAGATCCCATCTGTGGGAGATTTCAGTGACCCTCACCCTATCATCCCCACCCCTTCTGGCCATTTCTGCTTCTTTATTGTGTGCGTGCACAGGGGTTGTACCCTCTCCTTTTTAGCAACTGCTCGCCTGCATTATAGATTTCCCTCTGCTGTTTCATTGTGAAAAAAATTTGCACAAAATATAATGGAAAACTTTAAAAAGGTCATTGCATAAAAGGTGAGAGGAAAACTTTGGATAATACTTAATTAGTGTTTTGCAGAAAAATAAATTACTTTCCATTTATAATGGGAAGATGACTAGAACACACTGCCCACCAATTAAACAGAATGTTACCTTTTACTGTACCTCCATAAGCACAAATTGACATTTCCTAGAAGACTGAGTGTGTGCCATTATTTTATAAAAGCACTATTGTTCACCTCGGCTTAATTTCTCATGAAAATAACCTCTTAAAAAAGTGCAGATGACGAGATTCATTCTCTGGCATCTTGCACAAATTGGTTAACTGTATTAGGTCTTGAAAAGTGCACAGACGCTTCATTCATCCATGCACAATCTTCTCATTGTTTAACATGAAGACGAGCCTCTGTTGGGTATAATCTCATGAGAGGGGAAGCAGTTCCTTTTAATAACTTCAAGTGGGAGCACAACGTAACTGACTGCTGCCACTGGCCATTAAGGAGTAAGACTTATCAGATAATATATATTTATAAACTACTGCCTGCCCTATGATACTGTTCATCTATCTGTCTAGCTAGCCAGGCATCTAGATGGATATCGTTGTTTTTTACCAATAAGTATATGTATCTCTCTCTATCTCAATTGAAATTGACTTTCAACTTGATCAGTTTTCAGTGATACTGAAATTAATCAACAATTTGCAGCAAGTTTTGTGTTTTTAGTAATAATGTTCAAAAACAAAAAACAATATATGACATCAGTCATCATCAGAATATGTAATAGTACCAGTGGGATTAAATAAATTAAGGAATCTCCCAAGATTTGAGGAATGCCAGTGGTTACTACTAGCCTGGCTGTGCAGTTAACTAGCCAGGAAGTTGAATGTGATTTTTGTTTTTTGTCAGCAATCTTTATAAACAAATAGTTAATTTTAGGTATTAGATTAGAGATGGTTCCGTTTTGGTTACTTTAAAAATGGGCGATTGTTGAAACTTGAAGTTGTAAAAAAGGGCTTGCCTTGGTAGTTACAAGAATGTTTATTTGTGGAGACTGGGGCTTGAATTTAATTTGACTCTACTTGGCTCACAAAAGTGGTTCAGGATTGGATTACTTCATGTGGAAAACTGAAGTGAATGGTAAAACTGGCAGGCATTCATCCAGATGTGTTTTTGTGGAAAAAAAAACTGTATAGATAGACTTAAAAAATAAGTTCATTTATATCAGAACCAGAGATTAAATTACAGAAATTTTTTTTACAAAAGAACATCAGTACAGAATCCAACAGAAAACAAATTTAATATACTATATGTATGTATGTATGTATGTATATATACATATATAAAACAGATTTAATATACTATATGTATGTATGTATGTGTGTGTATATATACATATACTATATGACAATGTTTAGCCTTTATCTGACTATTTTCGTCTCCATCTATATGTTTCTCTGACACAGCCAAACCAACCAGAGACTGGGGTGGTTGTCAGTGTGGGGGATGGGGCTTGTTTGGTCGGGGGTCTCTTGACCAGCCAGAACCAGAAAGTCAATCTGATTAATTCTGAATGGAAATTGCAGAGGCCTGCCTATAGTCCCATACAGTCCCATCTAATTGCACTCGACTAGTTCCTCCCTGGGAGCCCCTGTTCGTGTTTGCACCACCCTCTCCTTTATATGCTGGTATATACAGTCCTCCATGCATCCCATTAGGATGAGATGCGACAGATATGACCATGTGCTGTGATGTGAGTAGAGATGAAGGCGCTGGATGTACAGTACGGCAGGTTATTGTATGGCGTTCGGCAGCGGAGGGCCTGTCTCTTTATTCATTTCCTCACAGATTTCCCAAACAGATCCACTTCCTGCCTGTGCTCCATGATACTATCCGCCAGACAGGAAATAACATGTCACTATTTTTCCCATCAGTCATTCTCCTCTCTCCCCTCTTTCATGTTTGCCTCTGTGTTTTGATATTTGTCAGACCTTTTTCGTGCTGTGCTCTATTTCCCTGCTCATTTTGCAAACTACTGATTATAATGACCTGTCCATCAGCCATCGGCCGGTTTTATTTTCGGTTCTTGTCAAGGTTATCTTGCCTGCAACAGTCCACTTCTACCAGCTTCATTTGATCCTGTCACTGCTCATTTGAACTCAGTGAAAATTTGACGCTTCAAAGCCGAGAGCGGTGGTGTCGCAGGATCCCACTGCTGCACTTGTGATGTACAGAGACGTTGTGTGTGTGTGTGTGTGTTTGAAGTGACTTTATTGTGACACAAGTGAAGCTGATCTCTAGAGGAAATCACTAGCTCCATAAACGTCGCTCTCCCATCCTCTGTTTCAGCCTTTTAATTAACTATTTAAGCACTCAATCAATCAATACTTTCTCATGCATTTTACATTTCACCCTGAGAGTGATGGTTTTCTTTCATATGTGCTGTAATTATTGGAGTAAAGGAGAGATGTGACACGAAAGCCCAAGTTCCATTGCTGGCATCACCAAGCCCATCTAATGGAGCATCAGTTTGCAGTATTATCGGTCACACAGCGTTTCAAGCAAGTTTCATTCTCGCACTTTGATGTTTGGGCTTGCTCGTGATAAGCCACAAAGTTTGAGAGGCACAGAGATTGAGCTAAACACCCTGGGAGCCTTCATACTGTTTGTGTGTCTGTGTCTGCGCGCTTTCTTGAAATCGATCTGAACAGCTCACAACAAACACAACAAAAACGCATAGTGAGAAGTTAACAGTGAGGTTAGTTAGCTCATTTTAAAGGCAGAAGACGAAGCAAAAAAAGTCAAATAAAAAAGAGGTAACCGATAAGTCATGTTTTTCATTTTGACCTGGTCAAAAGTATGTGGACACCCTATCGTTACTCCTGTATGTGATTGTTGAATGTGTAATTCAAAACCGTAGGTCTAAATCTGCTCCTCCACTCTTCCTGGAAGGCATCCCCTCCAGATTTTGGAATCTTGCTGCAGGGATTTGCTCCCATTTAGCCACAAGAGCATTAATGAGGTTGGCCACTGATGTCAGGCGATTAGGTCCGGCTGGCAGTCAGTGTTACAATTCATCCCAAAAGTGTTGGATTGGGTCTGAGGTCAGAGCTCTGTGCAGACCAGTCAGGTTCTTTCACTTCTCACACCAAACTGGGTAAACCATTTAAGCATGGGGGCATTGTCAGGCTGAAAGAGCGAAGAAAAGGGCCTTTCCTAAACTGTTATCACTTTTAGCTGTTACGATCACTGTTAGCACTTTATTGTCTAATATATCATTGTATTAATATTTCCCTTTTCTGGAACTTGGAACATATCCCAAACCATAAGAAATTCAGCCACAGACCAAGAGGTTGTCCAAAAAGGGTGTCCATATACTTCTGGCAATATCGTGTGAAAACAACTATACCACACAGTTAGTGAATCAATAGGGTTTGTTTTCAGTAGCCAGTTCAATGTATCTAAATAGTTCTTTGCGTGTCATCAATGTTCTCTAAATATTACATTATTTATAAAGTCTGTAACTTTAAATTATTCAAATCAAAACCTTAACAGATATGATAAGAAAGATTTGGTGTTGGATGTGGATTTGATCGAATGTTATGAAACCTCAATTCTAGCATCAAAATCAGGTTCATACTGTGATACTATAAATATGTGAATGAGGGCTTCAGTATAGTCATTTATGTCAATTGTCCGAGAATCGAGAATGATTTAAGACCAGAAAAAAGAATGCCAGTGTGTATAAAATCTATATTTCAGCTCTCTTTGATTAATGGAAGGAGTTCAGTGGACTAGAATGGAGTAGGATGGAGTTTTATATTCCAGTCAATACATAATAGGATTTGGTTTGCCATGTGCATTAATTAACACACCATCCAAAGTTTAAACAAAGCCACTAGGTTTAGTTTCCACCTTTAGCTCATGCAGTGACTATAAATTGATCACATGGTGGAGTCGGTCATTCCTTGTGGTTACTATTGTTGTGTGTTATGTGCATTAACAGAGAAATATAACTTGTTTTCCACTATAAAAGGAGAAAGTGGTAGCAGTATTCAAGTCAAATTATCCTTGTTCAAATACAATCAGCACTTACCAAAATGGGGGAACTCCTCGGTCGCCGTTGGGCCCACGAAAGCATGTTATTCTGGAAAGATCCACTTAATGAGACCCCGAATAATCAACATTAATACAGATGCTCCGAAAGCCTCTCTGAGTCATCACACTCTTGTTTGGATCAAATACAGTGTCATGGGGAAAAAGAGCAAAACAACGTAGTTAAAAAGGTTAAAAAGAATCGAAATAAATTTGAATTTCAATTAGTGAATTAGATTTCCATAATGCTGTATCTGTGAGTCATCGCTGGTTGTTGTGTTCGTCGTGAGTAGCTGCTGCCTTTGTGAACAAAGATGAAAAGAGTTGGGGTTTGTTTTTGCTTTCTGAGCCTCCGCCAGAAGATTATTTGCTGACACTTTCCAAGAGTGTTGCTTTTGAGAGAAGTTGCAAACTTTCTAACCTCAGCGTTGTTTATTAGAAGGTTGATTATGTGTTTGCTTTGCATAATGTGTCCTGTTTCTTAACCTTGACTGCGGCAGCAAGGTCTAGTGAAGCTTGAGCAGATTTGTCTTTGGAAAGGAGGAGCTATTGGAATATTGGCTTTGCAGGCTCAGCTTGGTTCTGCATGAGTGAACTACTTCTGCTGTGTCCTGGAGGAAGTGCTGCTGGTAATTTGCCTCGACTAAACTACTTTTACATTGCTGTCAAATTAATTGCAGACTCACATCTTTTTAATCTTGAGCTCATTCAATGAAACAGCTGAAGGGAATCTGCCATTACGCTTCCACCCAGAACGCTTTTTGCTGAATCTTGCTGAAGACCATTCTTGTTGCATAGCACCATCTTTATATAGTCAGTGATGAAGGAAGCATTCAGATCATTTATTGTAAGTCATATTTTATATGACTATATGTTTTGTTTGTATAGTTTCAATTTATATAGTAACTAGTAAGAAGACATTTTAATGTAATATGAAATATATGTAGTGGAGTAAAATTGCATTAAATGAAAATGCTGGAGTAAAAGTGTAGTAGATGAAAGGTTGGGAATACACTTTAGATGCCATAATGAGTACTAAATATGGAGTATGGAGCATATAGAGTATGTGTGCAGACAGTCTGTATTTGGTTTGATGTTTTGTTGCAATTGTAATTTTGTGCAAAATTGTTTGATTTCCATATTGTACACATCTATGGCAGAGGTGTTTTGATGAGAATATACAGTATGAAGGTATTTCATTATTAAGTGTGGGTTTTCTGTATGGATGTTTTTAAATGCTCTGTATATATTATGTTCTTGTGTCCCCACCAAAGGAAAGAATGAATAATTATTGTACCTAGAAAATCCATATGTGGTAAAAGCAGATATGTTTAGCATAACAGTTTTTATCTAAGCTGAATTTGGAAAATTCTGTGTCTTTGTCCCATCTGAGTGTCAAGGAACACAGGACTTAGCATTATTGACCACAGTTGTGCAATACTGCCAACAGGGATGAATTAATAATCAAGACTACAGGCTGAAATGGTGCCAGAAAAAACAGTTCTGAGTGCAGTGACAGCACAGCACCAGCAGCAGCAGCAGCCGATAGGAACTTCTCGGCCCCTGTGGAACCAAACATCAAGTTGATGCATGACTTCTCCACTGTCTCCACAGTATTGAACCTCCTCTCCCCTTCCTCCTTTAGTACGAGCCCTGAAGCTGATCATGACCTTTTCTTTGCCAATAAAGAAAGACAGAAACACAGGCAAGCTGTATTGTTGCTCACAGGATTCTTCAGCAGCATGTTTAGCCTGCGTAGCATGTAGGGGCGAACGGATGGTGTGATTGCTATTCATTACATGTGCAGTGCTTTCCATTTTATGGATTTCAGAAGGTTTAACAAAACATTGATTCAGTGGTTCTATTATCTCAAGGCAATCATATAGCAGTTAATGCAAGCACTAGTGGCACATGTAAATACACGGCAAAGCCATGTCTTTATTGCTCCATACCCGCAGCTTCACTCTCAAGGAGGAATTGTCCTTTTTCCAGCCGAAGGATATGATCCTGCATTGAAAATGAAGCCACATGAGTGCATTCAAGGACCCTCTCCACTGTGGTTTTTCTCCTCTCCCAGCAGTCGTACTGGCGACCAATAGTCATTTGATTTCACTTCAGAGTGCTTGAAGTTTGAAGTCTTCTGCAGAAGCCAACTCCACAGGATAAAGAATGAATGAATTACTCAGGAGATCAAAGCAATAATCACCACATCAAAGAAAATAATACAGAAGGAAATCTTAGTTAAAAAGCACATGGTTTTGTGCTTGTTACAAAAAAGCATATCATATTCATTACTTTTGAGTCATTTGAAAATTTCAAAACTAAAACAACCTCTTTAACCTTGAATGTAGAATTACATCATTGAACTTTTTTTTTTTTTTTTACAGAAATCTACATGTTGGTATTTGTGTCTATATTTGACTCCTTAAAACTTATTTTCTTAAAACAAGTGAAAGCATCTGCCAGTTCATTGAATAAATTTCATTTTAATCAACTTGTTCTAAGAATTTTCAAAGACAGAAAGAGGCAGGTTGCTATAGTTTAGACTGTTTCATAGCCAGTTAAAAACTCCTTGTAATTGGTTAAACTACCACAATGCACGTTGTCCATCTTGTGGTGCATGATAAACCTAAATATAGAAAATCCTACTTTACTCACCAGCAGCCCACATCTGCAAACCGGGAAATGAAGCGTTTCCACAGGATGGCCAGTTTTAGAACATGGTTATTCAGAGATAATACTGGTATGAAATATTTAAATAGCTGAGAATCTATGCTCACCTTCTGTCTCACTTGACAGCTAGAGAAGGTCTCCTTTTGTACGAGCTTGGTTCTTTTCCCTGTAGTAATAAATCGCGGCATTACTTGAATTTTTGTAATAACATTACAGCCACCTGTCAAAACTGAAGATCCTTAACCTTTCTTCATTCAACCTTTCAGTGTTAACTTGAAAACAGGAATCTTGTTCCCTATTTTCCTAGAAGAATTGCTGTTTTTCAGAGTCTGATTGTTGGGCTTATGTCATTTGTAATTGATTTATGAAGTACAAGGGCTGGATCAAGGACTTTGCAGATGTAATTGATAGCTGTGTTTTTGCTAATGGAGATTGTGACTTCACATGTGGGTGGAAAACCAAAAAATAAAAAAAAAACAGTTTCCAAGGAAACAAACTGTTCTGTGTTTAATATTGAATGTGCATCAGTAGAGTAGAAAGATTAGTTTTTCCTGATAATAGATATAATATCCTTGGGTCATCCAATTTAAACCAAAATAATCATTTGTTAAATTAAATTTCTTAAAAAGTAACAGCTATTTCTGAGCTTTGAGAATGAAATGTGCTTGATTACCCCATTTGCCATTTCAGCTATAATGCAGAGCTCACTTTTGTGTTATTTAACGGAGGCTTTGGAAATGGAATATAACATTTACAAGTAGGTTTTCATTAGTGTCACCTGGTTGTAAGGCCGTGTTTTTCGCGAGTTTTGCTGCCACTGGAGTTCCTCCTACACGCTTCGCAGCCCGTTCTCCTTCCCAGGTCATCAAATACAGACTCCAGCAGTGTTCAGTTAGTTGCAATCTGCAACTTTACCAGTATATATATATATACTAAATCCTACATCCTGGCCCTTTAACTCTAGAGATCCCAGTAGCTTTGGTTTGTTTAAGTACATCCTCACTTTACTTTTTGACTTGTTGCTGCTGGAACCAAACACTTGTAATCAAGTGGCGAGCTAAAGCTCAGAGTAAACAGTCCACTTCACCTCGTGTTCAGTAGTTAAAAAGCTGGAGGTCAGGAAAGCAGAATGTGCAACAGGTGACAGTGGGTCACATATGGACATTGCTTCATTTTAAGAGGTGGAATGAATGTGTCCCGTTAAGGGAGACTTTGAAAGAGTCACCTTTTTATGATTTTCTAGTAATTCAAGATTAAAATCACATGGTTTCCACAATTTATTAAGTTGAAAAATATGAGGTCAGTGATTACTGACTACCAGCGGAGAGAATCATCAGTTTTACCTCCTGCACCATGCAGAAGACACACAGTTGCAGCACCCCAGAGGGGAGAGGTCACATGCTTTACTATGGTAACAATGTTCAGAGAAGAATACTTGTTTCCAAGGTGATGTGAGTTGCTACATCGCAAATGTAGGTAGAGGAAGATGCTCCGCCTTGAAGCAGCCTCAATTTCAAAAACCATGCTCTATCAAGTCATGTCATTAGGAGCCCCTGCTTACTCCTCATCTTATCTGATTGGGGCTTTTTGTTTCTAAAAATTCTCCTTGTGAAAATCTGTTATTCAAGTGTTTCAGATTGAAACATGCATCTTTAATCTGTGTCATCATCTGCAGCATTATGTGATTGTGGCTCTCTCAGGAAGAACGGAAGATACATTTATTCTCTGCAGCAATCAGCTCGATACAAAAAAATGTTGTGTAGTAGAAAAGGAACATCCAGCCACATACAGAAGGAGATGATCTCCGATCACTCAGATTCAAGTTGCTGTTTTTTCCTTCAGTCCCTCTAATCTCAGTCACAACTGTAACGATGCTTTGTACAGTATTATAATCCAGATATCCTGAATATTACGTGTGTGGAAATGGAAAACGCTTAAATAGGAGTCAACCTTAGAGCCAAAACAACATGTCTATATCAGTGCTTATCCTGGCACTCCTCTGTTAATGAATCATTGATGGTGGTCCTCCTCAAATGATATAGGTTCAAAGTAATTTCAGAAAGCCACCTTCTCTTAAACCATCTCAACACCGAGGTCTTACAGATTGCACAATGCGAGAGCTCGTAATATGTCCGGGCTGCTTAGCTGCCAAGATCCCAGTTTTAATTAAGGACTTTTATCTGGGGAAGCCAACACCAGCGTTAATGAAAGGGACAGGCAGTGGGAGAACTTGGGAGGGATATAAATAGCAGCTTTTGTAGGCTAGGATTCCCTGTCGGGTTGGAGCCAAGCTCATAGCAGATCACGCCAGCTGATTAGCATAGACATGCTCCCGTGGTTGTGGATGCAGATGCGGCTCTATGATGTTTTACACAGGATATACTGAGGAACAAGGTTTTTTTTCCTTAACACAGACACAGATTCAAAGCTCTTATTTGCATTATATATTGTTAATGTAAATGTACAAAAAAGAAAAAAAATCAGGTCACAGGAGGAAGAAAGGTATAAATCCACCCTGAAACACTGGGGAAAGAACAGCTACTGGCTTGTATTTCTTGGCGTATTTATTTTATTCTTGCAGACAAGTAGCCAAACATAGAAGGTGAGACTGTATTGATATATTTTCAGCACAGTTTCAGTGGAGTAAAATAGCAGAATATGTCAGGTAACATCAGGCTGAGCTGTCAAGTCCTTCAGAAGTGAGAAACAAGGTCTTCCCTCTAAACCCAACATTTTCCACCAATACAATATTACATTCAGTAACCTCAGCAGACTACTGTATTCAGTTTAAACCATTGTCACTGACAAATATCTGTGGCAGATCAGTTTAAAGTGATTTTCACTTAAATTGTATTTCCCCGGGCATCCAAAGGTGCGGTTTCCTGCTGCAAAAAGACACTGATCACTGCAGCTTACTATAAACAAGGTCCTGGTGTGATGTGGACTGTTCAGAAAATGGCTCATGTAATAGAGAAAAATGGAATGAAAGTGCAAGAGAGCTACTGATTATGCACCAGGGTCCTACTGCATTAGTTAGAAAAACTAACTAGGTTAAAAAAAACTTTCCTTGTAAGCAAACACATTTGTTTTAAATTACGTCTTTTCCCATTGTATGTATCCTTGAAGTCAACATGTTGAATGTGTCACTTCTTCATAAAACATGATGATGATTTTTTTGACTATTTTTTAACCTACATTCTTTACTAGCTTCTTTTTTCTACACGTTGCTGGTGTATTGCAGTTTCTTGGTGCATTACCGTCACCATCTGTCCATCACCGTGGTACTGTAGTGTGAAACAGTCGGCAGAATTGCGTATTGTGTCACCTACGTCCATGTACTGTACATGTGAATCCTTGTGTGTGTTTTAGTAGAGCACAAGATACAAACAAAGCCAGGACAATAATAGTGAAAACCGTCAGATTATATTATTTAAAAAGCACATAAACATAAGGCAGCAGTGTCACAAACAGGTTGCTTTTTGTCATATTCACTATCAGTGTTCACCAACTAGTTACTGAACCATCTTGTAGAATCTTTTTAGTTAATTTTTCAAGTAAGAAATGCCAAATATTTACTGTTACCAGCCTCTCAAATTTGATTATTTGATACATTTCTCCATCATACATGTAAATTGTATAAAACAAGACATTTGAAGCTAAATAATGATTACTTGCAGCCCTAGGATTTGACTGGAAGCAATCAGGCATTCTGTGTAACACAGGAAATGATCACCTGTAGCAGAGGAGGCGCTACAGGTAAAGAAGATTGGGCAGAACTGCTCTGAACCACAGAGATTTCTGTCATCTAAGAGTGTAACTGTATTTAGTGGTGGATTAAGAGCACAGCAGTGTGTGGATAGAAGAGTGACTTGCGAGACATATGTTATGGCTGCTTCCCAACTGCACATCTTACAACAGCAAGCTTTTCTGCGTGCAGGAGTTACATTATCCTGTGTAAGCTGTGTAAGCTCTATACCACTGCTGTTTCTTTACCGAGCATAAGTTGGACTGTTTCAGACTGACAGGATGTGTGATTTACAGGTCAACATGGGGATTTGCTTTGAATGAATCCTAGTCCATATAGTTCTCTATATTTCTAGATTTTACTCTTTGAGTTGAAGGAAAACACAGTTGCTCAAGGTTATTCCATCCTGCTGCAAAGTCAGTCATCACAATAATGGATTTCTTTTACTCCCATGGCTCATCAACAACAGCTTGTGTCTAACATTGCGTTGGTGTGTGTGCATACTTTTTCTTTGTGCACTGTGAGGAGGAGTGTTTAGAAAAGAACAATAAGGACCATATATTAAATAGACCTGCACACTTGAGACTTGTATGAACATGTAACCATCACCATCTGTCTGCTTTAAATTACTTTTGATATTGCATTTTACCCTCTATTTCTGCAAAAGTTACATGCGTGGAACAACCCGGCATGCTCCAGATAAGCAAAATGAAATGATAAAAGGGAACACAAAAAGCTTTTAGCCTGGGCCTATCTTTGAATCCTAAGTGGATTGGTTAACAATATGAAGCACAATTTGCATTTCAAAATATCCTTTTCAACCACTGATTGCCAGCATTCAGACGAAATGCTTCTTCTTCACAGTGTGAGCCTCTATTCTTAGCTGCAACCAGCAGCCGCTTGTGTACATTTAGCCAGTCTGTCTGTCTGTTGGTTGGTCCCTAAGAACAAATCTGACAGAGCAACAAAAATCCTGCTTTACAATCTTCTGGGGTCAGAACAAAGTCTACTCTTTTTTCTGTATGTAAGCATGGTCTATGAAATCAGTCATCTTCTTGCAGGAAGGATTCATAACATGAATTTAACTGAAGAAAGTACATTTCCAGAACAAGCAGACTTATAAATCATTGATTTCTGTTTATTTTGATGGAATAATCCTCCATTCAATGTGGTTTATAATCACAGCAGTAATATAACCAAAGTATGTTTCATGTTCTGCCTGATTATGATAACAATCATCATTGGACAAAACCTTTTTTGTTGGTCTTGGAAAAATATCAACCTTGAAAGAATTAATTGTGACAACTTTGAATCCATCCACATCAAATACTGTACTGTTTCATCTATGAAGCTAGAACAAACCTTGCTGGTGCTTCAGAGCTCATATTTCACCGACT
>NW_023339652.1:4830345-4882248 GCF_004916995.1 Morone saxatilis | reverse complement strand
CACCCAGAGCAGATGAGAGCCTTTGGTGCTGTCAACCTAATAATGCCTGCAATTCGAGACAGTGCTGGCAACCCAGTACCCACCGAGGTTTGGGGCGGAGTTGGCAGTCTGCTAAACCTGGAGATTTCTGACACATATCTGACAACCTCAGTAACCCTCGAGATTTCAGACACATATCTGGCAATGCTTCATCCCACCAGGGCTCACTCCACATGGTGCATCTTGATCTGGCACCGCAACAGCCTCCAAGAACTGCAGGGAGCAGACTGGTGCAGAGGATGGATCTGGCAACCCACCAGAATTGGCCAGTTTCTGCCATCACATGTTTGGCCTTTTGGAATTTACACAAGGCAGCTATCACAACAAAGTTGTACCCTTGGAGTACTATAGCATTCTATAGTTGCACATATATTATTTTCAGCATTATCTTTTAATCAATATCAATTAGCAGTATTATAACAATAGGGAAAATTCAGAAAATTATGTACTTATGTACCTCCATCCTAAGCCTTCCTCAACCCTAATAACTATTTAATTATATACATAAATAAACCTTAATGGCAGAAAACTAGATTAAATTGCTTACTGATTAGCTTTTTTTTTTTGTAGATTAAACATTTTACATCCAAAGGCTTTGCAGATGAGTTTGGGTAGGCCAGGTATGTAACCAACAAGTCCTTCAAATGATCTGACGCCCCAATCGACAGGACAGTAGTTTGTCTGTGATGATAACACTATGGTTAAAATTTGGTTAGTTCATGGTTTGGGGTTCAAATAAGTATTTTATTAAGGTTAGGAGAGCTTTGTTGACATGGTTACAATAAGAAATGCTCGGTTCTGATTATGCTTTAAATTGACTAAGTTGGAAATGAGGAAAGAATAGAGGTCTCCAGTGACTTTGTCACTCTGTCACATTACCTGACTTCCTTGTGTTGCTGCCATCATTATTACTATGATCACTTGGACATAAGTGTATGTTGTTTTTGAGCAACAACACCTGTAATATTCTTGTTTGTATCTCTCAGAAACACCCAGCAGTAGTCTAGTTTTACACAATTACAAAACTTAGTATGTATATGGAACTTTGTATCTGCAATTAATAACAAAGCAGCAACTTTATAAGTGCTGCAAGATGTCATTCATTAAATCACCAAAACAAATAATCATCAATTATTAACTGTAATTAAAGTGTTTGGAATAAAGAGAACGATGTCCATGTCAGCCGTAATTGTACTGACGTAACCTTGCAGATGCCCTTTGTTTAATAGAGGGCTCAACAAAATAATAATTAAGAATAAATCTGTGTATAATCATGTTTGCTAAGAAGGTCAGATGTGCTTGTGTAAAGAGAGTGAGAGCAGGGCTGGATCTTAAGGTTATTAGAACAATAGGCAAGGGGAACAATAGGGAAGATTTGTGGAATCATGCTGGTTGGCAACACTCAGCTTGCTGACTTGCGCTTTTCTTTATGCCATTGTTTTGCTGTATAATGCAAGAGTGTGTACTACTTTTATATTCTAGTAATGCAGGTGGATTTGATACAGATGTCACTCAGAATCATCTAGACTCTCCTATAATGTCACAGAGCTTTCAGTGTCAGGAAAAAATATGTTGACCCCTTTTTATAGATCCCCCCCTCATGTATTATTGAAACAGGTTTCAAGTGTTTTTTTCTGTCATACTTTTCTTCGACAGCGCATTCCTACAGCAGATCAGTCCTCCATTACCTTTGACGTGACCCCTTCACCACATGAAGATGCCACTAGGGAGCCTCTGCACTTGTCTGTGTCCTGGGAGAGGATGCTGTAGTGCATCTTGCTTTATGTATTCTGGTCTTACATCACACTATGGTGAAGTATGGTGGTGTTTATACCTCGTGCATCACAGTTATGCACCTCTCAGGCATCGAAAGGTGGCTAAATCTTGCAGGGCATCTCACCCGTGTGTGCTGTGTGAGATTTATCTGCCTGTAGATGCTTTGGATGAATATATATTGGAATAGCTGCAGTAACTAGCTGAAATTCTGCCCTGTCATACTGAGGACTTTATTCCCACGTCTAGCTTTCAATCCTACCAGATATGTTACCATTTAACGGCTTATATAAAAGCTTCACACAATAGTTCATTACGCAAACTAACCATATTTGCTGCCTCAGAATATTCCATAAGTTAATCTGTTGCCCTTTTTCTGTTGCCCTCTGAATGTGTGACTCAGGACCACAGCCCCCTGATGCTCGGTAATGCGAACTGAAACAGAGTGATTGTGCTCTGTAGGCATGTGGGGCAGGTGAGGAGAGGGAGAGAGGATGCTGTGAGGTAATCCTTCCTCCTGCACCAATACAGTCCCGTTCGAGCCCCTACCAGGGCTGCATCAAACAGACAAAGACGGGGTGCTCTCTGTCACCGCAATGGCCAGAGCATGTTTGGTTTACTGTTTGTGCTGAGAATACATGTACAAACCACATCTTGACATGTTTATTGTGTACTACATTTGTTTTATAGCTTTTATCTTTCCAATTGTAGTTGTATCATAATGGACTAACATTTAATGTGACAAGGTGGTCGGGCAGTTGAAGGGAATACTAGGGGGTCCCTGAATCAAATATTGTCAAAGTCCCCTTAAAACCGAAACCGAACCCTTACTTATTTACCCTTTCTTTCAAACCACATTAACCTGCCATGTACAAGTGAGGGAGCTGTTGTGTTTTGCCGCATGTGAGCTTTTGCGTTGTAGCGTGATGGATGCCGCTTGTAATGGGACACTGGGGCCAAAACCCAGGCAAGCAGGCAAAGCAAAACATCTGGCCACTGAGCCCCCAAAGGAGCTCAGGGACATTAGCCTCCCAAGGACAGTTCTCTCAGTCTGTGCACCTCAACACATCATCTGTTCAGTATGTGTGTGCACTGCATGTATATGTGTAGCTTCCCTAAACCACCTACTATCATCTCTCTTCAGCGCTCACAATCAGTCCCGACCGGGCAAAGGGTAGCTTCTTCATCAACAACCACACATTTCAAATTCAAAACATAAAAAAAACTATTATCATCCATTGTCATTACTACCTGCTGGAACCAATCATAGCCGCTTTATCGCTCTAACAAGAAAACCGATGACACCGTTGAGTCATTGTTCAAACTTTGATGTATTCAGTCAGCACACACAGGGGCTGGACTGCATGTTCATCACCTGCGAGCTGTTTGTGTTGTATTTCCTGGCCCTGCAGGTCTATCCGTGTTTCCTTATCTCAGCACCTCTGCCTGCCTGCCAGTAGACAGCATTATCATCCCATTCCGCCTCGGTCTGTGTTAATGTTTGATTTCTGCCTGACTAGACGTTCTCTTCCTGCTGCTACTCCGCATCGGAAGAAACTGGGAACTGATTATAAGCTCGGCTTGTTTTGTAAACAGGCAGCCACATTGTTCTGAATCTCCCGGTCATGTGAACTTTAAATGGACAAAACGATTGTTCATTCACATATAAGAGAGAGAATTGTTTTGATCAGTGTGCGCGCTCTGAATGCTGTTTCCTGAACGCAGGCTGACTCTCAGGTGGTCTCCTTCGTGCTACAGACCTTTTATAAAATGCCAGAGATTCACAGCGCCAGGCCTTCAACACTAATTCATTTTGAACAGCGCCAGAGGCCATTTGACTTTCAGTGTTTACCTGCAGAGAGACATGGAGAAAAGGGGGAAGAAATGCTGGTGTTTGAGTAACAGCATGTCTTTTCTTGTTATCTTCACTGCCAATCGAATACGTACATACTTGTCCGTCCAAGTAGATATGTGGTTAAATATGCATTGAAGTATCTTTTATCACAAATTCTGTCGTTAGTGTTTTATAAGGAGCAGCCGTATGACATGAAAACCTTGTTACCTGAGCTGTTTGACCTTTAAAAGCCAACACTGCTGCTACAAGACAGCATGGATGATACAGGAGTATGTGGCAGGTTTTGGGTATAGTATGAATGGTTAGTTCTGAATCAGGTTTTTGAAACAACCTCAGTCCCTGTGCCTCATCGAGAACCCATGGGGCACCTCGGATACCATCTCGCCTCACGTTCCACAACTGTGATTTTCATTCGAGCCCATATAATTTCATGGAGGAACCCTGTGATCTGCCGCCGCGTTAAATGTCGACAAAACTGTGCAGGAGAGGAGGCTGGAGGAGAGCGATAACGCTGCCTTCACAAAGGCGGCTCAGATGACTGGAGAAGACAAGAGCAGGGAAAAGAGACGAGGAGACGACTTTGTATAAGATGATTTTAATGATGACCTTAAAGGCACCAGTCCCCTAAAGCATCTGACCATCAGTTTTCCTAGACATACTGTACCACACAAGCTATTTCCGTTAGGTCTCTATTGGTGTAGCTCAATACGTGCATCCTGGCAGTGAGTGTACACAAGGTTTCCTTTGATTCTCACTGGGATCACATGTAAAAAAACAAAAAAGGGCAAAAGGTCATATGTGTAGTAATTTTGATCATGTTGTAGGGTCAGAGAACATTGGTTCCTGCATTGGGGTTCCTTAATGTTTGGGCTAAGGGTGCCCACAAGAATTGTTCATTTCCATTATCTTAATTTATTGTAATTTATTTTATTTTTTTCACTACTTAAAAAATAAGGCAACATTTACATAAACTACATTTTATGCTTGAAACATATCCAAATGTGAGAAATCAGCAAGAAAACCAAACAACTTTTAAATATGCAGTTATTCCATTCGGGTCTTTTTCCAGGGGCACAGCTGTCAGAAAATAGTGATCGTAAGAGCAAGTGATGAGCTCAGAGAAATGCTGATACATCTCAACACCCTCAACAGAGTCTGAGAGGACCAATTTAACCACAGGAAGTAAAATATGATGTTACATAGATTCCCTATGAACACATTGGGATCAACTGCTGTAGAAAGCAGTTCCAACGATATATCCAGAGTAACAGGGACATTTGTGAAAAGTGATGTTGTTGTTTATTAAATGTCTTCTTTTGAGGGTGCGAGCCCCAAAACCATATTTCACCTCCATCGTGTTGAGGTTGCCACCAATAACTCATAGATTGGTATCTTCAAAAGTCTGCAAATAACATCAAAACTATCTGCACAGCTAGATACCACAAGATAAGTAAAAGAAATACCCTTTATAATTTGGGTGGACCAGTCCTTTACAGCAATAACTGTGCATCATAGAGTCGGGTGAAAATTCAGTGATGCGAGTTCTGTAATCTCTCCCTGTGCACAGTTCACTCAGTTGCTCTAAAATGCTGTCCTCGGTTCAAAATGCTGAGACAGTGATTGTTAATTCATGCTCTTTGATATTTACAAGCCATTTAGCTTTAATGCGGTGTCCAGGATAACATAGACACTAAAACTACTCCACACACGTTTACAGTCGACTATAAACTGTAATCGCAGATTATATTATATTATATGATTTGAGGTGCGATTACGATGTTATGTTCTCATTGGTGTCTTCAAATAGTAGTAAATGTTAATGGATGAGTCTTAACTTGTGTACATGAGAAACAAATACCCCTTGAGAGCTATAGAAGTAGGGAAGCAGTTAAAAGTATCTCTTTTGAGTAATACAGTAATTTCTCAGACATATTTTAATCATGTCCTCTTGTTGGGCAGCCTAGCTTTACCTTATTGTGCCTTATTTTCAATTTAATCTTTGATTTTCAGAGTGCTTTCCTTTCAAGGGTCTGTGATAAATGAAGGTAAGGTTCAGGTCAGTGGGCATGAACTCCCTGAGGAGATCAGAGATCGCTTTTCAGCCACCATTTTAAATAGAACACCCAGGCCACAAAGCAGAGGAGGAGGAGGAGGAGGAAATGTCAAAGGGTCAAGAAAGTTCAAATCACCTTATTTTATGTCTGCTATATTCGTCGCCTAAACTTATAGATTTAGAGGGAATACCCTCTCTGTGCCTAAGAGATCTAACTCTTTGCATGCAGCTCCCGTATGCAAGTGGTTTTCTGTTGTATACCCTCTAAAACAGCTTTGCACTTGCTTGTTAGTGCTCTGTGGGCTCCTTTGCTAAGATTCCTGCGATGATTGTTTTTTTCTGATCCTACCAATCTTTTTCATATCAGAGAGAACTGAACATCAGACGGTGAGCTTCTTTGATGCGCAGAGGGTGTTTTGTTTATCATGGCTGTCGCTGGATGTTATCTGCATGGACAGGGATTGAATAATCAATGCTCCAAAGCCCACCCTCTCTCCCTACTGTAATCTTTGCAAATCCCACCACTTGTCTGATGAATTTTCCAAATGTGACATCTCGCCTGCACCAAACAGCTCCGTTGCTCAGTTGGTTATCAGCCTAACTAAAATTGCCATGCTTATCTGGCAACTGGACTTTACAATACTACACTGAAGCTCATGTTCTGTAGCTTTCATCTCTGCAGAGTCCATTCATCTGCCATTGCACTGGAGCAGCAGTTTTCTTTTGAATGGATTTGTCTCATATCAGGCTGGAGAACATGGCTGTACCTCAGTGGACCTCTGTTCTAGTTTCTTATTATACCTCTGGCCTATACCTTAAGCCTTTGAACACATTTGAAACCAGAAATTAGGGCTGAAACAATTTGTCAATCAATTTCTTAGAAGACTGACAGATATTTAATCTTCCACAATTTTGACAAAAGTAATAATATAAATCAAGCATAAATGCCAAACCATTGACTGGTTACAGCTTCTCAAATGCGATGACATCTGCAGTAAGTATACAAGAAATGAACATTTTACCATTTCAAACTAACAGGAAATGATGATATATACCATTGGATGTCAGTTAAACTGCGGCTTTAGAAAACCACTGCCAATTAACGATAAGAGAAATCAAAATGTCTCAAGGATCGAATACTTTTTATGTTTGTTTGTTTTCTAAGATCCGTCTGGAGCTGTCTCACCAATACATTTTTTAGTTTGTGCAGCGCTTTCATTTCCTTTGTGCATTTCATTTGTGGGACATTAGTGTCCATCATCAGCACACTCAAAAATCAAGCCTTTTTTTGTACACATGACTCGTTTCAGTAATTTTGACTGTTCTCAGCACTACATACAAAGAACAGAACTAAAAGGCCCTGTGGGGAAAATTATACTTCTTGTTTATAACACAGACATAATGGAGGGAACCATTGTGCTAAACAATAATTCATATTCATCCAAAATGAAAAATCAACAAAAATGAGCCTTTGCTTGTTCGTTTGTTTGTTTGTTTTACACTATCAAAACCTGTTACAATCAGTACTAAGATGAGGATTTTTATGTTCCTGGAACAATGACATTTTTCTTTATTCATATATTTGCTATACTGTATGTTAAAAACCGTTGAAAATACAGACAAAAAAACTAATAATTCAAATGGTTTATTTTTTTACCTAAAAAGTGCTTTAGTCTATGTATAGCACCACTCTCATGCCAAAGGACAGCATTTGTGAGTAGCCAGTGAAAACTAAAAAGCTGCATAGGGTTCAATTGATAATGAAAATGCACAGTTAGGTGCAGCCCTAGACAAGACAGTAATCCTATTTCCAGGCTAAGCTAGAGTAAGAGGACACAGGGTCATCAGCCATGGGACTCATCTCCTCCCGCCGTACAAGGTGAATGGCAGTCACAGCACATCAACCAAGAGCCGGCCGGCTGCTGTTGTGTCCCTGAAAAAAACGAAAACATGAACTATTTGTCCCCCTTTGGAGTATTCTCTCCACGGGTAATAGATGATGGATGGTCTGACATTTCCAGCCATGCTTGTTTGGGTGTTTCACAGCGATATGCAGCTTTCGTTGCTGCCTGGATGCCTGGCGTTATTGGGACCAAATGAGAAGAGTGTGACAGAACATTACATGTGGAAAACAGAGAGTAGGCATTCTCATCGGGTAATAAAACTCTCTCCCCTTTTCTGACCTTTTTAATATGGGCACAGTATCACCATGCGTAGCAGTGGCATGAATTTATCAATACACTGCAGCACAACGTGTCAAGTCGAGAGCACATGTATTGGAGAAGGGATGTCTGTGGGTTCCTTTCTCTCATAGCCTCTACCTTGACTGTGCCCTCCAGAATGTCGATAATAGAGTCCTCCTGGATAATTCAACAGCACTACAGCTTCATGTTAGAATTTATTTAAACGTCATTTCAGATAAGTAATTTGTTTCTATCAGCTTGGTCTGACGAATGGCTCTAAATACTGCAATACCCATGAGCCTCAGCAGCTGTTGCCTTGTGGAAGAAGTCAGAGCAAATTCAGAAGGCATTGTCCCATGTTTGTTGGTTTTTTATGACATTTTGGAGTTGACTTCTCATTTTGGAGTTACTTTTTTGTACGTGGTCTTGACTTCTTATCAAGAATTGAATGTTCTGATACAGTCTCTTATCTCTTGTACTGATGATCCAACCATGAAAATGTCATGTCCATTGAAGCCTTGAAACTGCAAACCAAACATTAACTGCAGACAAAAAGAACTGCTTTTACTTCAATGTTTTTTCAGTACAACCTTCTATATGTAGTGAGATGAATCCTCATATGTCTCTGTGAAGGGGCAAACGTCCGCTAATTTGATCCTGCACAGCTTTCATTCTGTTGAATTTTGGAGGTGAAAGGTTGAAGGCTGTGCTTGATGTTGTGATGGGAGGCTGTGTAGGTATGGCAGGGTCTTGTACGGGAGTTCAAAGGGATCAAAATTAGTTATTAGGCGCTCGAAGGGCAGTAAATTGCCAGGTTGTAATTTCCCTCTCAGATTTATGACTTGGCCTCAAGGGGCCTTTACAGCATAGAGACGACCCCTCTTACCTCGCCAGCTAAAGGTTATTGTAAATCACACCCCTCCAGCCCTCAACACCATCACACACACTCTCTATCTCACTCACACACACACACACATTTATTCATACAAACATCCTTGCTGACCTTTCATTCCCCTTATTTTAGTCTGTTGTACACGTCTGCTTGCGATTTCCCTGAAATAATCCTCTCCTATCTACAAATAGCTGTTTTTCATTCTGATGTTGTTTTCCTCTGGTCCAATTAAAGGCATCAGTGCAGTCACCAAACCCCCCCGCTGCCTTCATATGACACGAAGTCCATTCATTCTCATTTTCATGAACTTCCTCCCATTTGTTTATTCATCTTGCTCATTTGTTAAACTGTCTCACTGTCCGATTCCAAAAATAACACGCAATCAAGCTGAATAAAATGAATGTATTATTCAACAAAGAGAATTTACTAGTTTCCCTTTATTCATGGCTGGCTCGTTTTAAGTTAATGGTTGATTGTGAGTAATTCTGCGTGCATCTACCTCTGTGAAGTGCCAGTTTTGATATGGCTATTTGTAGAGCACATGTACAAAGAGATATAACATCAGACAGGTCTTATTGCCTTATCAGGTTGAACGTGTTTCCTGTGTTGGGAAAAGCAATAAAAATACAATCTAGCTTGATGTATTTTACAATAGCCCCCTACAGCTTCTCTGTATCCATTGAATCATCCTACTGTATGCTCTTTGGTTTGAGGACCTCTTTGAAGCTGTGATGGCTTTACAACCTGCCAGTTTCTCTCCAAAGAATAAAAGGACGAGGGAGCCCACAACACTGGAATATGCATGCCTTTTAAGGTTTCTCACATATTTTCCTGCAGATAGTATTAGACTGTATGACAGCAATAGTTAGATTGTCAGTAGAGTGGGTTGGTGCATTTGGTTATTATTTTTCACAGAGACCAGATGAACGGCAACTACATGGTTCCTGAAGAGGCTTCATTGATAGAGGCACGCTGGCTGTTGTAACACTTGTCGCCTACCCTCAGCTCACCGGCATGTCACCATGAAGACGAAGAGTTGCTCGCTCAGCACTGATAACCCTCTTAAATATTCAGAGCTGAGGAAATGAGCCTGCTGGCTGAGCTGAAATTCATGCGCCATGGCTGTTCCTCGAGGTCTCTCTGGCTCCTCTGTGTCCTATCTACAGTCTCTGTGACCGATCCTTCTTTATCAGCAAGATGTAGGCCAAGAATCCAGTTGGCACTAGTCCTGAGCAGACTGCTGCTGTTGTTGTTCTGTGATTGATGTAATGGAGGCCTCTTCTGTCTGAGTCAGTATAAAAAATGTATACTTCTCATTGTCTCGAAGAGCTCCAAAGACTTCTTATGCATTAAAAACCCTCTGAAAGGGAGGAGATTGTGAGGCCGGTCACAGCCAAGAAAAAGGGCAGGTTTTGTGTCTAGCTGTACGTCACCAGCATATTCTGCCTCATTTCATCTCAAATCATATGTGCTTGGTATGTAAATATTGGTAGCAGCAGTAGCTTTGTGGGATTTTTGTCCTAAATCTCTGAGACTGAATATTAACACAGGCTGTCGCAGCAACAGTAGACTACAACATTTTTTAAATTTTCCTCACCGTCGTCAACTGTCGTCTAGGACGATCTAAAATAAGCAACTCTATTAAGAAACCTCCAACTGCTCCAAATTCCTACACCTAATGCATAGGACATGAAAGACAAATCCCAGGTTTAAAGAACTGTGGGAATAGATATATTGGTTAGTTAAAAGTATTTCCCAGTCACTGTTCGTCTTCCCTGCAGGCTGACGGCTGCATGTTATGAATTATTTGATTTGAATGCTTCAATGTGATCACAGTGATATTAGTCCACTTTAATGAAGCGTCACTCTCTTGCATTTGTAGACATTTGTTAACTGTGGGAAGTACAGCTTTCTTATTGATAGCAGGAGGCTCATTTCATCATTTATTTATAACCACCCTCTGTCCTCTCTTTGGTCTCACACTGTAAATATAACACTGTTTATCAAATATTAAAGACCTACAATATAGTGGAGCTTTCTGAAACCAAGATGTAGTAATTTATAAAGCACAAAATTCACAACGAGGCTTCTGTTTGTGCCTATTGCCTATTATCTGGTACTTTCCCAGAGTGTTTATCAGGACACAAAATTAGAGTCACGATGCATTCACAAAGAGCTCCTCTTGTTCTTTCAAAGCTTCTTGCCATTAAAAGTTGTCATAATTTGTCTAATTTACTCTTCAGAAGAGTGTCTAAAGGTCACACTTAACACTCTTATTGCCTCATTTTAGGTCTTTGAGAATGTGCGGTTGGTTTCAGATGACATTGCTAATCATCCATTCCTTCACAAAGATTCTTGAGGCTTGGCTGCAAGAGATGGAGGCAGTGTTATCACTCTGATGGGTGTGGGTTTCTTTTCTAGCTGCTCTCTGTGTTCCACTTGGTGAATCAGCATGCTGTCAATCACACCACCACTTCCCTGTCTCTCCTGAGAGTGATGCACAATTGCCGGGGTTTGTTTTTAGCCTGGAAGCATGACTCTCCTGCAGAAGCACACCTCCATTTAAAAAAAAAGATCAGCTGCTGCTGTAATTTTGGCCGACAGTTGGCCCGCTCTGGGAGGAAGCCTTGTCCACCATTTCATTTAGAGTTCACCTTCTAGGCAGACTCAATGCTCTCTCACACACACACTACCTGACATATTGCAGTGCTAGGCAGTTTGCCCAGTTAATGAGTGGTGGGGAAAAAGGAGGTGGGGGAGGTAGTGGTCCAGCAGCTCATGGGTAAAATAGTGCTTGAGAGACGTTTGGAGCCAAACCTTAACTCATCCTAGTGGAATTTTATACTTCCCAGCTCTTTGAATGGACTATAAAATAAAGCTGTAAAACTTCATCATAACTGACCACTGATTTAAAATACCTTTACTGAACAACTTGAAGGAAAGTGCAGACAAACCGCTGATGTTTGCAGGCGGTATTCAGTCCAACGTACTGTAGCTTACTTACTCTATGTAGATGCAGTCGACTCAGCAATCAAAACCTCTTAATTATCATAAACCACAGCTCTGCTTTTGTTAGGAAACTCTGCTGCTGTTCACAGCTGGGCAGCAGTCGGCAACGCCGGGGAGTGTCAGCACTGCTCTCATCACTTCTCCTGAGGGAGTTCTCGAATGTCCCCAGGGAATAGTAGTGTGTGTGTGTGTGTGTGTGTGTGTGTGTCCACTGTACATCCCCCCCTCCACCTCAGCTCGACTTGTAAAACCACGACAGAGGTGAAAGTCCACTTAACTAATGCGTTGAAGATGCTCTGTCACGCAAGCCCCACCTTTTTATTTATATGCTAGGACTCAACTCCTCTCTGTGCTCACTGAGTTGTGTTTCCACCACAGTGCATTCGGCCATTCGCTTCTCTCTATCTTTCCGTCCTACCATCCCATATTCAGGTTATTTATGAGAGCAGAGCCTGGAGGCAGCGTTTCTTGGGAATACAAATTCACCAGGTTGTGTTTTCCTTGAGAGATAGAGCAAAATGAATATCATTGAATGAAAACAAACTTCCATTTGCTGCATTTTCAATGTCTTGAATAATGCATTGTGGCTAGAATAGACTGTAAGCAACTCTGTTTAAGCATATGTTACACCTCACATTGTTTTTATGGCTACGGCAGAAGGCATTATGTTTCCATTATGTTTTCAGGATGTACATCTGTAAATCCCATCCTTCTGAGTGCAATATCTCAGGAATACCTTTAGAGAATTCTCTCAAGGTTGGCACAAAGGTCCACTTGGACTCAAGGATGACCTGATTAGATTTTGGTGGTCAAAGGTCAAGGTCACTGTGACCTCAAATCCATCACCTTCTCGTGAACGTGGTATCTCAAGAACGCCTGGACGTAGACTTTGGCGGTTAAAGTTCAAGGTCAATATGATCTCACATCTGTCCCATTGTTGTGAATGTGGAATCTCAGGAATGCATGTCTGGAATTTTTATTACATCTGGGACAAATGTCCACTTAAACTCAAGGATTAACTGATTAGATTTTTGTGGTCCAAGGTCAAGGTCACTGTGACCTCACAAAACGCTTTTTTGGCAAGTAATGACATTTTGTGTACAAAAGGTCAAAGGTCAACTTCACTGAGGCATGAAATGTTCTGCAGAAACACTTTTCTGGCTGTGATTCCTTGATCCTTTGTTATTCAGTGCTATAATTCAACAACACAAGGGGAGTTTAAGACCATATTTAACATTTGGTTGAATACCTAATTGGTGACAGTAATCCTAAAACCGTGGTATATCGATATTCTGTGCTGCTGGGTTGAAGATGTGTGTGAAGCCTCCACACTTTAGGATTTGAACCTTAGTTTTCCATCTATATTTGGCTACAACTTTGTGTTCTTCTCTTGTCCCTTTGCTAAGCTAAGCTAATTACCCCCTGGCTCTACTGTACTTCAGGGTAAAACTGAGTATTAAATTATCAACTGGACGAATAGAAATCCTATTGCCTTTCCTTTTTATGATAATTTACCTGCAGACAGTTGTTAAAATTCATTAGCTAGCTTTTTTTAAAGCTTTTTCTTGTCTTGTGTGGTGCCTGTCTGGGCATGCCCTTTGATTATTTTAAAATATGGACGCTCCCTTCGAGCCTGTGTGTGTTTATTTATGTGTTTGTACCACATTTGGCTCGAGACATTGACGAGCTGACAGAACATGGAGAAGTTAATTAAAGCGGGTGTCAGAATGCCAGGTTTAGTGTGAGGACGAGCACAGGAAAATTTGCGCTCTCAGCATCACACATACCAACATCCATTGTCTTTGCATCTGTAACAACCTAAAGCAGACATATATCGGATGTTCTGGAAGCCACCATAGTTTGTGAAATGTTGTTTCAGTGGAGCCTTTAATCTGTCAACGTCCTGACAGTGTGGCCTTTAGGCAGAGGCAGTCTTAGCAACACTGCCTCCGCCCCTGGGGTCATAGCCTTTTCTTTAACTCACCTCTGAGAGAAAGAATTGCTTATTCATGGCTGGTTTAAAGAAGAGCTCCAGAGAGAGAGAGTATAATGTAGACTGTTGCTGAGGAAGTCAAAACTTACCAGCACTGTCAGAGAACTAGAAGGAGTATTGCTGGGTCTCACATGCATTAAAGCAAATGATGCAATTTTAAGAAGAGGTGACTGTGATTAGCTACATTCCTCTGGGACAGAGATTTATGAGCTCTTCTTTTTTGTGCCTGACCTACTGCGCAAACCAAATTTGGAGCAATACTGTGTTCTATAATGACACAAGAGCTTCCTTTAGAGATTATTGCCGTTATTTCCATTGAATGTAATGATGGCTGAGGGGGAACTTGGATCATTTACGCAGCCAAATAACAATAAGATTATGGACATTTAGCAAATAATAATTGTAATGTAAATATGGTAATATGATAATAATATTTGCACACATTTCCTTTATGTCAGCATCATTTAAACTTTATCAAATCTAAAATTGATTATAAAACAACATTTACAATTAGATTTTCCATTATAGGTCAACTCTCTATAGAGATGACTTGGTTACCACGCCAACACTTTTTGTTCCCCCTATCTCCTGTTGCTATGGTAACAGCTGGGTCATAACAGTTGACCTGATCTTCCTCTGCAGGTAATGTAGTTGTTAACTCAGCAGGCCCTTACATATAATAGACACGTGTCCTGTCAGTTTAGCCTTTGACCTCTTGGCTTTTGTGGACCAGTTACAATTAATTTTTATAGGTCTTAGAGATGTCACAACTATCTTGAGTTTGGCCTGGTTTTGCCTGTGTAGTTCTCAAGTGGCAATTGATTTGCCTGTTTCTGCTAGTTAAAAGCAGTATAAGGCCAGATTTTAACACCTATAAACTATTGTACGTCGCTTTCTCCCAGTGTTTTTCCCATTGTAATCATCATCATAGAAGTTACAGATACAGACATCATGTTATCTTAGATTAAAGATCAGTCACTACTGAACAAATGATTGGTTTTACACAGATTCCAACTTGATTGTGCCACTGATGTTGCTCAAGTTGCCTTACAGAAACAGGACAATCACATATACATTTTGTCTGAGAAAAGTGAAAATTACATCTTTTGATTAAAGATCACATTCAAAAAGTCATTGTCCGTTCAGCAAGAGGGTTACTATTACTAAAAGTATTATTAAATTATCTCAGGGCAATGTGATTAGTTCTGTTTAATATTCAGTACCTGTTGTGTTTTTGAATTAGGGTGGGCAAAACATTAGAAACACCTTTTAATACATTACAGGTCAATTCAATCTCACATCTGCTGCCCTGAAAATTATAAAGTTTCATCATGTGCCTGAAAGATGTGACTCACTGTACAGCAATGAGATTGTGCATGTGTAGCTAATAAACCGGCATGTGCACTACATAATGTCCATTCACTCTGAGATAATTAAGTTGTGATCACGAGAACACAGATGTGATGATTTAGTTATGATCTCAAGGTTACAGGCCAGACACATTTTACAGCCACAATGACCACTCTGGGCTTCCATATTTTCTGAACTGGTTTCACACCTTCCAGCTGCTCCCTTTTGTGAAGTAGAAACAGCCGCCTGCAGCAATCCAATTGGAATTTAACTGGATTTAAAGATGCTTCAAGATGCCAAAGCCTCTGATCTTGATCACTGTAGATTAATTGGCTGTCCTGCTATTACTCGCCGGAGTTCAGGTATGACCAAAGCCTGCAGCTCTGGCATTTCACGGGATACACAAGGAAAGAAAGGCCACGTTTCTTTGCTTTTGTAGGTTGCATGTTGTGACCTAAATCTTGTCTTTGATCACATAAGTAAATCCACTTGACTTTTCCATAGCCTTCACTCATGATACACAGTGAGAGTCGGTAGTAATTTGGGGATTTTCATGGTGTATGGTTTCTTTGTGCAAAAGGATTTGTCGCTCTATAAGGTCTATAAGGATTTGTCGCGTTACTGTAGCTATGAGACACAATATTGCCACACTCCCCGGAGTTTGTCTGTAACACTGAGTTATTGTCCTTGTCTCCAGAAGGGCAGATGGTGTACAGATTTTGAATTACAATGTGTGCTCAGATAGACAGATCACTAGTTCTATTTATCTGACAGCTTTTAAGAATGGATTTATTATTATATTTGTATTTTATGTTATGCACATTTTAATTTTGTGTTATGAAAGTACTATATAAGGAAAGTAATAATGATAGATTCGATAACGATAATTCATTAATTTTTCATTGTGGATTAGTTTTTTAATGTATGTTTTTGTAATATAACTGACTAAGTGACTGGTCTATAAAATCTCAGAAAACACTTAAAAATATCTATTAAAATTTCCCACAACCCAAATTGATGTCTCCAAATTACTTTTTTTATCCGGTCATCAGTCCAAAACTCAAAAATATTCCATTTATAATATTATAAAACATAGAAAAGCAGCAAATTCTGACTTTCAGAAAGCCAGAACAAGCAGGTGTTTGGCTTGTTCTCATTAAAAGGGTTATAGACTTAACCACAGAAATAATAAGTGGAATTGGTGTATTATTGACATTTGTTTTAAGATTTCATCATGGTTTCTTGTGTTTTGGTCCTTGTGTATTTTTCTGGATAGAATTGAGCTAAATCAATATAAACTGAGCGACTGCTATTGAGAGATTCAGAAAATCAAACGCAGAGCATGCTGTGTATTGTGTCAACTGGTTCTAAATGAAAGTATACCACAACCCCTCCCATCACTCAGGAGTCACAATGAGACAGTTGTGTTCTCTGTTTGATTCCTTTGTATCTGTCTGACGTGACCCGCTCCAGAGACATGTCTGTTCTCTGCTTAATTTAGACTGGGATGACAGGGACAAAGGTTTGAAGTCTTCCTGAGCGACAGGCTGTCTCTCCAGCTCTAATGGTTGTTTGCTAGAGAGTTACTGTCACGGGGCGTACAGCTTAGAATTCCTGAGTGAGTTTGTGAATCAAGACTGTGTTTAGAAAACAACAGTACTGGAGGACTTTGTTTGTGGTTTTGGTTTCTGGAGAGGACCAGCAGCGTGATAGGGCGGTAATTGGTGTATAAATGTAGTTTGGGCGGATTTAAATCTTTTGTCAGTATCCATCAGCAGCAAAAAGAACTGAGAGAACAATGCTGATGGTCTGGCAGAGGTGAGCAAGCACCTACATGTCAGGACAGACTGGTATATTATAGTCACACTAACCAACTGACTTTGTATTTGTTTGCATGTGTGTGTTACTTTTTGTAGCGACCTTTCTTCTTGTTCTCTGTGACCTCTTTGAATTTTAGTGCAAAATTTTCATCCTTCCTCCTCTTTTGCTTGTCTTCCTTTCCTTCTTTTTCTTTTTTCAATTTGTCTTCTTTTCCTCTTCTCTGCCTACATGTATCTTCTTCCACTTCTCATCCTTCTTCTTCCTCTCTTCCTCTCTCCTCCTCCTCTTCCTACTTTTTCTCCTCCACATCTTCCTTTTTCTCCTTCTCCTACCTCTTCTCTTTGTGCTTCTGTATCCCCCTCCTCCTTCTGCCTGTTCTCCTTCTTCTTCCCCTCTACCTCCTCCTCCTCCGCCTCATCCTCCTTATCTTCATTCTTCTTATTCATCTTCTGTATCATTATTGTTATCATTATTTCTATCATCATCATTAATATCTTTATTAGCAGCAGCAGCAGTAGTAGTAATGGTATTTCCACAGCTAGTGGAACCATGGCTTACTTCCTCATTTCCCTAATTTTGTGGGTTTCAGTGTAATCTGCCCATTTGAAGTTCAGCTCAACTCGTGAGATTATTTCTGCCTCTGAAAAATATTTGTGTGACTAAAACTGCAATCTGCCGTCCTGATGCAGCTTCTTCACCTGCTGCTCCGTCATACACAGCAGCCGCACGTCTGTCATCTCAGCTGTCGTCCATAGTGCCGCGCTCACGTCTGTAGTAGTACTCCACAGTGAACACAAAGCGCTGTCCTCCCAGTCCTCCCTTGTGCTGTTACTCTGTACTGTAGGTGTAAATCCACTACACCTGGCACTGTGCCTCCACCACTATAGAGCCAATCCTCTTTCCTCCACAGATTATCATTAGACCGTTCAACCCTTTCCCTCTATTGTACGATAAATTGAGCCTTTGTTCCCAGATGTAAAGTAATGGCATGGCTGGGTCTGTTCTTAATTTATTACCTTTATTAAATTAAGTCAATAAAAGCGTCAGTATCTTGACACATTATAAGAAGACATAATGTATTTTATATGCTTGTATGCAAATTAGTTGTAGTCTGCCAGAAGGGAAACCGCCTACATCTGTGTCTGTCACTGAAGGACTGTAATATTTTCTGGGGTCATTTTTTGACCCATACTTGTCTGAAACGCCTGTGGTTGTAACCTTGATTTGGTTTAATGTGAATAGATTGCTTTTGTCTAACTTGTTTTCACTGTATGCTAGTGATCTAAATTATATTTTAATCTCAACCCATATGACCACTGTATTCATTATTTACATAGGTAGAAGTGTACTTCTATCACAGTCCGCTATTTTATTTTATTTTATTATATATATTTGACTTTACTCATATTTGAGTATGGGGGATTATTCATCATGTATTATGGAAATATTTTTTTGATAGTTGGAAATATACTATGATAGTTTTTTATACATGCATTATGCATACATTTATTGTTTTGTCAATAATAAATAAGGGGTATTAATAAGACCATAAATCAGCTACTCCAGTATAGTGTCTCACATTAGCTTATTATCGACCTACTGGTACTGGCGTAAATGGCAGCTGATGGGTAGCAAGAAATTATGGTACAGAAATGCTGCGCAAAGATAAAATGTATAATATAATAAACTATATATCTGCCAATATGTCATTGTTATTTAAAATACTGATGTAGGTCGGGCTTAAAAGTCTTCTAGAGCTTGAGCTCTAGTATTAAATTCTCATTATATATTGCTTTTAATTGCTGCTACCTTAAGAGGCATAGAAATTGCAACTGTAAGTTAGCAATTATTAGTTATTAGTGATTTGATTTTCTTCTTTATATTTTCATCGTCCAGTGCTTACAGCCAGTCACCATATAACAAACCCTGCTGCTTTATGTTGGGCTGTTGCAAAGCATTGTGTGATGCTGACCGTGATGCTGACCCATACTCTCCCTTTCTGTTTTTTTTGTTGCTCAGGAGTTTGCTGCGCTGACCAAGGAGCTGAACGCCTGCAGAGAGCAGCTGCTGGAGAAGGAGGAGGAGATTTCTGAGCTCAAAGCTGAAAGGAACAACACCAGGGTGAGGACAGCGTTGAAGCGCACCTTAAATCATTGACTAAACCGATTATATTGCCACTAATTAATCTTGGCAGTGACAACATGCCGAATTCTCTGAGACATTCAATAGTTTCTGGGCAAAGAGAGACGAGATGTTATTTTGACATTTTTAACCACATATTTACTTTATGATGATGCCTGTTTCTTCCATATCCAACCCCGTTAAGTTTGCAATTCTGCAAGTTTCTCTAAAGTTTCACAACTCGCCCCCAAATTTTCATGTCAGCCGCAACAACATCTGCACGCTGCGATAGACAGCGTCCTGAGAAAGCTTAAGCTATCTGGTGGGTACGGTTTTAAGGCTGCAGAAGCACTGAAGCAACCATGCGCACTGTCTGTTTCCAATTCCCAGACATACCTCATTAGCTCCCCACATTCTGCTGGAACATTTTTCCACTTACTTCACATGGATGGCCGCTCAACAGTAAAACTAAGTCCAAATGGCACTGATGCCCTGCAGTGTCCAGGTCAAAGTATTTGGGAGAAAAAACAACTAAAGACATTAACGGATCAGCTCGGTTTTGTGGAGCTGAAGTCTTGCATCTTCAATAAAAAACATTCCCTTTTTTGAAGCAGTAAGCACACTCTGCTGTTGACAGATAAGACTCTGTTTTCCATCCCACTGCTGATTAAGTGTGGATTTACTGTCTTGCACAATCTCTTTCTGGGCGGAGGCAGAATATTTTAGCACGACAGCGGCTGAGAAAAACGGAAAAAAGAGGGAGGTGAGGCGCAAGACACAAGGACAGACAAAAGTCATTTTCACTCTCTCACTTTATTATCACCTCAAATCTTATGATGGCCAATTACCAAGCAAACTTTAATTAAGCATGGTTTTGTTGCTGGTAGGGTTTTACAGTTCATAATTAAATCTTCGAAGGCATGTGCTGGCAGTCAGTGGACTGAGGAGCAGACAGCAGATGGAAGGACAGGTTAACTTTATTGGTTGTTTTAGATAAGCATTATAACCAAATGACACGCATGTAAATTCATGCAGAGACTTGATAAGACTGAAAAAGAGAGCAACAGATAAAGGATGAAAATATTTACAGGACAGGAGGAGACTGGCTGTTGTTGTTCTGAAGACATTACCTGAGGCAGAACTCAGTTCATTTTATGATTGATTCGATGGTGGGCATTTTGTTGAGTGTGCAGGAGTGCGCATGTAGACATGATGGCTGCTGATGAGAAAGACAGACAAGAGACGACACGCAGTCCCCTTACAGTAGAGGTCTGCACTGGGTCTCTTTTCAACCCTGCATGCACTTACTCGTACAGGATTTCCAACCGTTACCAACCACTCCTGCAGAGAGTCTGATCATTTCTGCCTGCAAAATGTTTTGTATTGAAAATCCGTCTGTCCCGCCCTGCAGGGAAAATAACACACATTCAAATTGCAATGGGAACAAAGATTGAATATAATACATTATGGATTGAGTCCCTGATTCTCTTCAAGTTTGTATTGTTTTCCATAGCAACAGATACAAACCAGATGCTGGATGCTCAGTTCATGTTACAGATTAGATTTGGATTAGGAACAGCAATTATGTTTTACTTTTGTTGCTTTATTTGGAACCATCAATGGAGGAATATGGTTAACTGGAAGCCACGTGGAATGGAAAAAGGAATAGTTCAACAATTTTGAAAAATAAATTAGCTTTCTTGAGTCAGGTGAGAAGATCAATACCGCTCTTATGTCTGTATGGTAACTATATAGCTACAGCTTGCACAGGCTCTGTCCAAAGGTAACAAAATTCAACTACCTGCACCTGTAAAGCCAAGAAATAGTCCAACACATAACCTCCCTTAACACTGCAACTTCCTGTTTTTCCCCCCCTAATTTTCGGTATGGATTAAACAAAGGAGATATAATGTGTGAATTAGTGCGCTTTAGGCAGATTTTAGGGCAGGCTAGCTTTCCCCTTGTTTTCAGTCTTTGTGCTAAGCTTAGCTAACCGGTTGCTGATTCTAGCTACCCAGAGATTTTGGCTGTTAACCTGAGCAAAATAAATGAGCAACCATTTATTTTTTGTAGATAACTAAGACCTGCAAGTGATGCACAATAGTAATGCTATTTTGTAATTTTATATCCCCAACTAAAACCAAGAGGAAATATAGAGTGTACTGGATCAATGGGTTTTAGTTGTCATTTAAATATCATTAGACCCTGATGGTTGCTCTCACCTTCATCTTCACCCCTGTACACTGCACATTCTGTTTTATTACATTAAATTGTTCCCAGTTTTCTTGAATAAATACATAATATCATGCTTACTGTGTAATGCACAGTAAGAGCTTTATAGAGCTTTGTTAAAAATGCAGTCCCTTTTAGTTCACCAGTGATCCCAAGTGGGAACTTGATTTCCTCACCAGTGGTTAACCACAGAATACATTTCATCCAGCTGCAGCCTGTTGAGCAGCCTTCAGCGGGGGATGTTTAGACTAGTGAAGCAAAGGTATGACAGGGATGAAGCCAGGGAGGTTTTTCTGGGAAAAGAATGAGAGGCTCATTTTGAGTTGGAACTTTACCCTCTAACCAGATCATTATCTTGGTGATATACTGTTATGTCCTTGGACAATGTCCGAGAGGGAATGAAGTGTTGAGATGTGCATCGCCACAAAACTGCTGCAGTGTTTTCATGATCCATTGAGTAACAAGGGGAAATGAAAGCAGATGATCACATACACTGATCTTACAATGGAACGGTAATGAATAATGTTTTATCTCTGCAGCCGATCTGGAATTCTGTCTCCCAGTCACATCCATGTTGTTTACTCCTAGTTGTTGTTGTTGTTGTTGTATTTACTTTCTTATCCTGAAGTCAACCCCTGAGCTCTGCATCTCATCTTGCCTGTCCTTGTGAAGCTCTCTGCTGGCAGTTGACTTGACATGCTACCTAGCAGCCAATTAGCATAATCCCTTTTGTGCACTGCTGGAAGGATTACAGTTACTTTTGAGCAGATTTGAAGGATTTTTGCATTTTTCATGCCTTTACACTGAAAAAGGCAGAACATGTACAGCACATTTTCCTACAAATGAAATGGGCACAATTACTGTAAATCACTGCGGTGTAATATTTTCTTAATGCACACCTGTTAAAATATCTTACATTGTGACTCTAATAACACAAATTAATGGAACTAACCATTTGTAACAATGTGGATGATGATAATTATTACTATAATTGAAGTAAACAACATGCTTTTTACCTCTGCTTCTTTGGTCTTGCTATTTTTGTTTGAGCAAGCCTGAAGAGGAATTGATCCTTGGATTACATTTGTATTATACTCATTATGTTGTTGATTTATCTTTAAGATCGAGGAGCGAGCCCAATAAAGCACACATGAATGTATTTTTCATATTATTACCTAAATTAGGTGGATCTCAAGCTGAGTTTGGGCATGCAGCAAATGTTTCTCCTTTTGGATTATTTCACATTATGCCTACGTTTTACTAGCATCTGACTTAATTATACTACTGTGAAGAAGATTTCTACTTTTCTGATGATTATGTTGATGTTAACAGAGTTTTTTTCTGTGTTCTTCTTCAGCTACTGCTGGAGCATCTGGAGTGCCTGGTGTCCAGACACGAGCGGTCGCTTCGTATGACAGTGGTCAAGCGGCAGGCTCAGTCGCCCTCAGGAGTCTCCAGTGAAGTTGAGGTCCTTAAAGCACTCAAGTCCTTGTTTGAACACCATAAAGCCCTAGATGAGAAGGTAAGTGTGCCTCCATTAGCACATCATTTAAATTTTGAGGTGTCTGCCTGAGCAGCGTGTACAATAGCATCAGGAATCAGTGTCTGCTCCTGTGTCTGGCTCTTATGTGATTTAAGTGGTTTACATTTGCTGTTTTTTCCTGGTATGATTTTTAATTTTCAATTCATCCTCTCTTCTAAAAGCCATCATTTATAAAGCATGTCCAATGGCATGCTGTTCAAGGGAATAAAAGCTGCCTTGTGCAGCTGGGGGGCGGGGGGGGCATCGCGACTCGGACTCCAGCTAACTTCTAATCCAGGATCAACCTCCTCTGAGATCTGGCATCCTGTTTGGCCACAGCAGCAGCGGTGCACGGTCACCACACGGTGCAAGTAATTGCTCCATCACAGCCACGACAATCCTAGAAGAAGATGCTCTAAATTTCTCTGAGTTCACAGAGGAAGAGAGGAGTGTAGGAGGGGAATCTCCTCCCAGCAACTGGTGCTTTAAAAGCAATAAAAGCCTCATATCGCTGCTTTGAAGCCACAGCAAAGTGTTATTGTGAGGATAAGGGAGGAAAAGAGGACAGCTCTTTCTGCTGCAGCAGCAGGGCTTCTTTTCTGCTGTGTTTAACCTCTGATTGCCTGGAATCTAAACACTAGTCGCTGGGGGGGGCAGCTGCAATCTGCACATGTTAAGGCAGATCATGATACATATTTGTTTTTTTATTTTTATTCCCAGGTAAGAGAGAGACTACGGGTGTCACTGGAGAGGGTGTCTGCCTTGGAGGAGGAGCTCACAGCAGCCAATCAGGAGGTAAGATAATGAATGTTGTAATCCTTACAGTTGTATCCTCAATTCCTCAATGGTGATGGATGTGCATATATATTGTGAGTACATAAGTAATTACAGCAACAAAATTACACCAAATACTAAAACTCCCAACACTAAAAACAATTTAATAGAGAAATAGAAATTGTAACAGGATGTTAGATTAAATTTGTACAACTAAAGGTTACATTTCAGATTGAAAATGGAGTGTGACAAATACTGAAATATGGAAACATGTTGCATGAATAGGATTGCATGAATAGGATTGCATTATATCTTAGATGTGCAGATGTACATAGTTAGCTGTTTGATTGTCAGAATGTTTCACTTAAAAGAAATAAGAAAACTATATAAAAGAAAATACAAATGTGTAGACACTGTACATTCAAACATGTGTCCAATTTACAGAACAAATGTACAGGATTATTTACTGCTCCTTTATGTGGATGTAAATCGAATGCATGGTGTCAAGATGTGTCCAGGATTTTGTATCAACTCCAAAAACCCCAAAACAGCCAGAGCACCTCTGCGTGATTTACTCACCCTCGAACAACATAAAAAAAATAACATTGTGCACATGAGTGGCTGAGGTACAGCTCTGACAGAAGAGTGGCCACTTTCGCCATGGTGGCCTAACTCTTTCTCAACCTCCTTGCTCAGGCGGGCAGAAGTGCCAGAGCAGCTCTTACACTGCAGATGGTCCTGTTCCAGCTGAGAGAAAAAAAACCCTCAGGCTGGCACTTCACAGCCTGTCAGACATGCCAGTCTGACACTCAGGCCTAGAATAAAAGTCGGTAAGGAGAGGAGGAAAAGGAGAGAAAGGGGAGTGAAAAGCAGAGGGAGGGGAGGGGAGTGGGTGGAAGGACAGACAGCGAGATGGAGTCGGAGAGGAGAGAGGAGGAAATGCAAAAAGAGCAAAGAAGCAGAAGACAGAAATAGAGTTGGCAGGTGGGAAGCAGAGGCAGGTTGTGTGTGGAGGTGTGTGTGTGTTAATGAGGTGCAGTTGGTCAGAGCACATCTGACAAGGTGTGGAGACAAGAGGATGAAGGCTTAAGACAAACTGTGATGATGTGTAAGTAGATGAACGGGTTGATTGTGGTCTGAAGCCAAAGATTAGACGGTGTAGGATCTGAGCACAAAGGGGGAGAGTGGGGGAAAAAAAGGATTGAACAGTTAAAAAAATAATGTGACAGGCTGCTGGTTCCCAAAGCTGTCTCTCATTTTTCTTTTACAGCTATTGGACAAAGTCTGCTTTTTAAACTGTAAAGTCCCTGACAGACATCTCAGTGGAGGACGTAGCACTTTGAAGAGTTTTCTCACATCACACAGCCAAGGTTAGAAAGACCGTACAGTACATCTGTGAGGCTGTCTGTCATAAATGGTTAACACTACACTTGTCAGTACGGCGGGCAGATGAGTGATTGGACCTTGAGGTGGCTAAACCTTCTTTGCCGAATAAAAATGTCGATGCCTCAGGAACTCTAGGGAGGCGCACGGAGTCAGTAGCTGGCCAACCGGTAATTGATTTGTGATGGAGGTCTGGTATGAGTCCCTTCTCCCTGCGGGGCTTTAGACAACACGACCATGCCTGATGTAATCATCGGCCTTTGACCTCACGCAGTCACAGGTGTTTAAGTGGCCACACACTGATTACTGCTGGTGATTGCAATTTGCTGTTATGGAACAAACTGTAATTCAGACTGCGTTGGAATCTATCTGGTGATAAATTGTTGTTATTTATAGGGGACAATGGGCATTAATCAACACTGTGACACATTTGAAAAAAACTTTCAAAATAAAACTGCCAGACATATCTCAACAGCTAATTTGCACCTATTGTCTCATCACAATTAGAAATTGACAAAACAGATTAATATTTATATAAATAAATAACAGAAAAATGTTATCCTAAATAAAGCTGACATACTAATACTTAGTAAAATGTTCTATTCTCAGGCAAAGGTTATTTCCATTGGTAGAAGTTAAGTGCATTTTGTCACCTCTGGCATTTGCCTTTGTTTTCTCAGAGGTGACCACATCTCTCCATCAGTTCAATACACTGGCTTAAAGGAGGAAGAGCCATTGGGTGCATAATCTATGCATTAGTAAAGCCCATGTATTGTTTAAAATGAACATACTGATAAATAATATCTTAATGGGGATATTAATTTGATTTGTAATGGACCCCTCGTGTGTATTAGAAAAAGTTTGTATGTGTGCATTAGAAAAAATAAATTACGCTTAATGTAGAAAGTTTGGGACCAGTTTGAAACAAACTTTACACTCAATAGTCATGTTAATCAGCAACACTCCAAAAAATGTCCATATCATTAATTCATTTTTATCTATTATTGAATCCAAAAAGTCTTTAAAGCCCCTGAAAATCAGATTTATATTGAGTATTACTTTATAACAGAAAATATGTATGATGAAATAAGTAAAAATCACATTCAAAGTGCAGAAAAACTGCTGTGTTAGAATTTAACGCTCAGTTTGATTGACAGTGGCCTGTCAGCATGAGCAAACAACTGTCATCTGATTTGATTCAAATACTGCTATATCCTGACTGATGCCCAGAAGTGCGTGACATTTTGTGACACTTTTTTTCCAACTGAGTGCCAGCCGATTCAAAACAAGAAGAACACAGATAAAACAGAAAAGCCATAACTCTCAAAAACAAAACTGTTGAAACTTTGGCTGAGTTTTATGTTTATGTAGGACCAAGTAAAAAAGCTAATTGAGAAAATAGCTTTTTTAAACCAAATCTGACAGAAAAAATAGACTTAATTTTAGAAATTTCTGTTGGAAAAGGTTGTTTTTTTTAGGACTCAATATTAGACAGACTACTAACTTTTACATCTTTCCTACAAGAATTCTATATCACAGGCAAATTTAAGCAGACAATATGAATTTAGTATTTGCACATTTTTCCAAAGCGTGCGGTTGATTGTAATTTAAGCGCATTGCAGCAGAGACTTGCATGCCCCCAGCTCTCACCTTGACAAAATCAATCTTTTATACTCTAAGAACCCCCCCGACCCTCCCGTCACTCCTCCTCACATTTGTCCAATTTCTCCTCCATCACATTACTTCCGACAGTCTCCATCCAACACAGAAGTGCTAAAGAGGGGTAAGAAAATCAGGATGCAGGCCCATCTCGTGCTACCTTTCCGTCAGATGTCTGCCTTTGATGAGAGGTACATCAGCAACATCAAAAAGAAATGATAGGCGGCATGTTCATTTTGCATCTGGCAAACTTCTCCTTTCTTTAATTTCCGAGCTGGAGATGCATCTGTAGCACTCCATTCATCATTTGTTGTTCCTTTATGTCACGGGTGGTGTTAGTGTTTGATCTCTGAGCTGGAGAAATTACAGACAATCTCGGAATAATGGTACGGAAACATACAGAGGCATAATTATGCCCTTGTTAAAAATAATGAACGGAGACGTTCTGTAGTCGGTGTGCAACTGCGGAGAAGAAACCAAGCTGTTGCTGGCGAAGTCTGAGGCCAAGCTTAATGTAAGGTTAAACCTTGCCATAGTGGATGGGAGAAAATCATATTTTACTGCCCCGCTCTCCGCCACTTTAAAGAAGTCCTGACATCAATTGACTCTCACTATGATGAGGGCAGGTTAGAGTTTAAACCAGATCATGTCAAAGTCACTTGAGAGCATTGTTTGTTTTATCGACAGTCGTGTCATTGATTGTTCCGAGGCTCCCTTCCCCTCTGTTGTTCAGAGAAATGCAATTTTCTCCATTCATGTAGAGATTTTTAAAGTTCCCAGCCTATTTGTTCTGAACAAAAATGACCTTCCAGTAACTGTATAATCAACTGTTTTTGAAGCAAACAAACACAATTCCATTAATGTGTGTGTCTAATAACAGATAGAGTAGCTGGGAAACTACAAAAAAGAGGAAAACATGCAGATTTGAGAGCCCAGGCTGATTCAGAGCTTTTGAATACTGAGAGTGGAGCCAGCATGATGCAGCTTTAATCACATCATGCTAACAGCACGATACATGTACTGTAGTTGTTTTTGGTTTTTGTAGTTTCTTCTATGCTAGTGTAGGAAAAGGGAGTGGATATTTTGTTTTTGGTTTATTTTTTTAAAGAGAAGAGACATCCCAGCGGGGTTGAGTGGACTACTTTCTGGGACTGTTTGACTCTTAAAAGGGAAATTCTGATTTCATACGGTACAAACAATACAACTTGGGTCGTATTTTGGTAGTCTTGGCCATTCAAAATAATATTCATTCAACATTGCATTCACGGCAACAACAGTAAAGTCAAGTCAGACAGGGCAAAAAACACAAGTAGTCAAATTATCCTCTTAAACAAATCTGCAGTAACTGGTTTTTAAACATAATTTTTCTCACAGTTACCTTCAAATAAAGTGGTTTAGATCATTTGGTTAAAGTCTTTTTGTTAAATACCTGGCCAATCGTCACTGCTTTCTTGACTTTGACTTAGTGATCTAATCTCAGCAATTATTGTGGTGAATACAATCTTATCATAATCAATAGTAATCACTGCCAAAAGTATGAAAACAAAACCTAAGTTGCAATAAACTTGAATTGCCCTGTAATAATGATGGCTAATTCCTTGGGTTTTCAATTTGTCACAACGTGGATCAAGATTGGGGGGGGAAAGGGGTGACCACATAAGATTTGAAACTTGATAGTTTATTTTATGTAGCAAAAAGAGAAAAAGGACTGAAAGCTAACAAAAAAGCATGTAAGAGGGAAAAGAGAGGGAGACAGGCTCGCTGCCACCAGTTTGTGTAGAATAGTGAGGCAGACGGTCCAGGTGAACTGAATCTTCTTGATAGCCCAGCTCCACCCTGCAGACTCCTGCAGGGAGAGGCTTGACACACCTGGGGTGGGACTCACACTGTAGCTGTATTATTTGACAATTTACTGCAATGTGTTTTCCAAAGCTGCACTTTAACGACAAAGAAGTTTCACAATAAGTTGGCGCTTTTGGTAGGTCATTTTTAGTGCTTCACGTTACTATCTTACTCCCAGGAGTTTCAGATTCTGGAAAGTCTTGTTTTGGAGGCACCACAAAGTCTCAGGGGCTTCACATTGTTTATGAGAGACAAGTAGCAGCGAAGCGCACTGTCTGCGTTTCTCTTCTCCATTATAAGGAGAGTGATAATCACATGGTGTCTGTCAAGGAAGAACCTAATTATTGTTGTTGTCGGTCACCCATCTGACAGGATTATGACTTTAAGATAGTTGCTTAAGGTGGTGAAACAAGACACGAGGTCCGCAGAACATGATAATTATAGTGATTGTATCAGTGCTCAAGTGCTTCCAGCTTCATGTTGGTTAAAGCCATGTTCAATAAATTCCTGTAGAGAGGGACATACTGTAATTTAGTATTGCATAAGAGAGAAACATGACTAGTTAACTGGGGGTTGCAGTTATGTATTTATGCTAATCAAACATTGAGGTTTCAACAGGTTCTGCTCGTGTTGCAAAGCCACATTTTAAAGTCTGACTTTTTTTTTTTATCTCAGCTCTCTTAACTCCCAACATATGTATATGCAGGTATTCTGATATTGTGCCAATTTCAGCTCTAATGTGTGCACTTTTGACCATCCTGCAGATTGTGGCCTTACGGGAACAAAATGCTCACATTCAGAGAAAAGTGGCTTCCGGAGACGGAGGAGAGGACATACTGGAGGGCAGTGAAGCTCAGCAGAAGGTCCATGGCAAGGTGAGCCTCCATCTTAAAATAGGGCACAATCTGTACGTGTATTTTTTAAAATAAATATATATAATTTTTATATATAGTAGTAGTATAGTTATCCTCAGTCGTCTCTATGGTCCTGAAGACAGCTTAAGCTTTATATATTACACCAATTTACACAATATTAATCATGCACATATTTAACTGTCCTTTAAGCACGGATCTTTCATTTATCATCTTCTGATATCTTCTATGTCAAAGTCACACCAGTTGCAATCATCATTTTGTGTACATGTCTGGTGGTAATAAACAAATAATTCATGCATGTTAACGTCCTCCTGGAGTAAGTTTTTTTTGATCATACATTAGCTCTGCTGGTGTTCTGAAGGTGACCCACAGTCAGATGAGAGCTCTTGCTGTGACCCCAGTCTCTCCCATTATGCAGGAGCACACGTGGACCTGCAGAGCTGAATACAAATTTGCCTCTTATTATAAATTTAAAGAGAGAAGGTGTAACGGCATCCACATTTACTAGATCATACAGGAACAGAGACTGCATCAGAACCCAAAACAACCAACCCCAAATCCCAAAGCAGACCTGCGAAATCCTCTTTACATGCAGACAGCAGCATCTACATCTTACAGAGGATACCTGGGTAGATCAATGGAGATGCTATTACTAGGCTGGTCTGCTGCAGAAGGAGTGGGGGAGTTGGGTGAGGGATGTCGGGAGGTAAGAAGATGAAGAGTGTGTTGTGCAGAGGGATAGGCTAATGAGAAGACAGCTATTGTCTGCCCTGTTTTGTGAAGATAAAGGGAGTGAATATGTACGTGTGTTTTTATTTGTGTGCGTGTGTTAACTGCTAAACGGCGCGAATGAGAACTAGTTATTCGGTGTCGCTGCCGTCACGGGGACTGACAGACGTGTCTGGGGGGGGGGAGTGATGACCCTGATCTGTAGGACCGACGTCGTCTCGGAAGGCACAGTCCTCTCCACCTGATTTGCACGTGTCCCTTTGGTCATTAATGTGACAGGAGGAGAGAGGTCAGTGAGAGGGGAAGAAGGAGTGAAGAGGGAGAAAGGAGGGAATAAAAGAGCAGCTCTTGAAGTGCATATTGACCCATGGAGCTCTTAAACCTTTAGCATAGACCTGGATCTGCCTGATAACCAGCTAATACAGTCTGACAGATGAGGCCTGCTGCTTCACCATTTTCATTTTTCATCCAGTAAATATCCAGCCACTGGGCTGTTGCTGGATTAGTTTCATAGCCCATCACTCTTAGAACAGATTTACCTTTCACTTTTTGTAAAACAGTCACCCCACTGCTGGTGTTATTGTTTTCACTGGATATAAACTGGATAGAAAGATGCTATGTAGGCTATATAGCTCATTCTTTCTTAGCTGCATTGATTTTATTAATGTTGCACTGGGTTTTATTTAACATTAAACTGCGAACTGTGAGCAGGGCATTATAGTGTCATAAAATGCTATGTGTGATTCAACAAGAAGTACACGATGAAGTATTTATTTTTATGTACAATTAGAAATGCTGCACTATAACTACAGTTGTCCAATAAATCCCTCTGTATGAAGTGGCATTAAATGGTAGTACTTACAATTTTAAGGTACCTATACTTCCCTTAAGGAAGTATAAGTGCCGTAGCAAATTTTATTTTCATTTTTAAAGTTTTGAGAATTATGAATCTGCACTCAGGCAAGTGTATGACATTCTGTTGTATAGTTCTATCATAGACTGTGACATGACAGGGTAACCCACAAACCTCACTGTGAACACATACCAGAGGGATTATTCAGTAGAAAATAGTCCTAACTCCATTGTTTCTTGAAAAACCAAGAGACAAACAAACCTGACTGACCTCCACTGTATTGGTGGGGCAGTAGAGACAGATAATTTGGGCAAATAGAAACCAAAACTCTGCTTGGCTAGACGAGGGGTAAGTGAGAAAATGTGTTTTGTGATTTAAATGAACTGACCCCTTTAAAATGTGTCTGCTCGTGTGGACGCAAAACTTTATCTAAACTCTTGCAGCCTTTAAAAAAGATTGGCCATTTAAACTTTCTTAAAAAACAGGTGCCCTAATGTTACAAGACTGTGAAATTAGGACAATAATGGGAGCCACAGTTCAATAATGTATCATTGTGGGGCTGTTGAGACATTTTGCAATAAAGTCGAGCTAAATCCTTAAAGTTGGTCCTTTTTATGAGAGCGGCCCAGTGCCCGAGCACTGGTATTAAAATCAGTGGCGTGATTTAGTGGGTCTTGTTCCCCTGCTCGGGTGAATCATTGATCACAGGCAGCAGGCGGAGAGGGCCAATTAGGTTTGTCCTCACAGATGGATGGCCGAGGACGAGCAGCTGGGCCTGATGCAGGAGAGAGATGGAGAATGAGGATATCACTTTTCCTCAATCTTCACCTCCACCTGTGATACAGTAATTGCATTTGAACATAAAGAGAAAGCTTTGTTATTTAAAAGCTGCGTTCAGTGCTGTCAGTGGAAGTATGTCATTTAGTCGTGATAATAGAGTTGTTTTCTGGTGCGTTATTCTCGGCTCTAAACCTCTGTGCAATTTGGATCTCTCTGGCATCCCCCCCTAATTAATCTACCTCATGCAGAGACCAGGGGGGTGGCTGCACAGAGCTAGAACTCAGCAAAATCTAATCATATTACTAATGCAAGTGTCAAAGCAATTTTTCCAATGGTGTCTGGAGTGATTCTCAGTCACCCAGTCTTTGTCACCGTCCAAAATCAAAGCAAGGAAACAGCTAAAGCCTTGAGCTCCTGAACTCAAATTTATTAGAGTGCTAATGTGTGTAACTCTCAAAAGAAGAAATGGTATCTGAAGTGGGAGCAAGGCTGATTTCTCAAGGATCGCTTTAATACAGCACAAGAAAGCCAGGACATGACAGGAAATCAGAAAACAGTTCTTTATTCAGCTAATTTTTAATCTTGCCAATGTCTCTAGTCACAGTCTAACTTTTGTTTCTTTTATTAGATTTTTCCAATTAAGTTTTTAAAAAGAGAAATCTGTATAAGAAAGTGGTGTGAATGGCAAATATGACATTGATTTATTTTTTTCATCCAGTGTAAACTAAATGGTGCCTATTATAAGACATTAAACAAAACGCACATGTACAAATCCATTAATTTTAGATGACCAAGGACAAGGACTAAAATTTTTGTCTTTAACAACACCAAGATCAGAAAAAACACTGCTTCTCAGTAATACCTATCTGCCTTAATTGCTGCAAAAGTTTTTATCTGAGCAGTTATAGAAGAAGTTATATTGTATACAATACTAATACATGGTGGTCACCAGGTCATTTGATTTGTATGTGTTTTCTTAGCTTTGGCTTTCTAAACTGAAGTTAAAGTTGCTGTCCCCTGCTTTTCTCATCTCTCCCCCAGCGTCTGTCCAACGGCTCTCTGGAGTCGGCCCATGAGGCGAGCCAGGTGGTGGAGCTGCAGGACCTGCTGGAGAAGCAGAACTACGAGCTGGCCCAGATGAAGGAGCGCATGTCCTCCCTCTCCTCACGGGTCTCCGAGGTGGAGCAGGAGCTGGAGACCGCCCGCAAGGACCTCATCAAGTCAGAGGAGATGAACAACAAGTACCAGAGGGACATCAAAGAGGTTACAGCACACACACATTTGCAAGGGAATAACGGTTGCAAGAGAGACATCAAAGAAGGCTAGCAGTGGCCTAAAAAAGCTTCTATTAGCATGTACTCTCACACTTTCCCTTCCTCTCCATGACTGTATGCTTCTGTCATAACACAAACATATTCACACGCAATTCTAGGCACACTGCTTCCTTGAAGTACAAAAAAAAAGCCTTTATTTTAATGTCTTTCTCAAACAATCACACACAAGCAGGTGAATCCTATAAATATTCTTGCAACATGCAAACAGACAGACTCCAGTAGGCATAAACACTTCACAAGGACACACACTAACACTTAAAATAAAAATAAAAAACCTCCAAGAAGAACAAGCAGCTGTCTCTGCATCTGCCACTGTTTGTTCCTTGAACACTATTTCATGCTGGAGTGTCGACACGTAAAGCACAAAACCAGCCAGCTAAATGGCAGTTTTCTGGAGAGATTAGAATGTTTGTGTCATAAATTGGCAATTAAGATCCCAATCATAAACCCATTCAGTATACGTCTGTGCGAGGTGCATGCCAGTGAAGTGGACGGGATATGAATATAAGCTGATCCCCCTATAGCCTTTGGGCTGAAATTGCTATTGATTGTTAACGATGCAGGCTGTGGCCGGGCAAACACGGCCTCATCGGACTGACCCAGTGTTTTTACCCTGCACTGCCTCCTCTGAGAGCCACACTTTATTCAGCTCTCCCAGTGACTACTATTTTTTTGTGTGGTTTTTAAACCACATGCGCTTGCATGGGTTTGTGCCTGCAGCAATTCTCCATGCAGGAAATTAACTTTCAGAGTTTCAGAGATAATGTTGCCTTCATGAGGGGCAACCTTGTTTCATGTCAGCAGTATAAGATACAAATCACAGCTGCGTGTTTGTACGTTATTAAGCTTTATTGTTTTTTGTCTCGTTTGGTATTTGACTTGTTGTTCGTGTAGATATACAATGGTCATGTTGTATATGGAGCTAATCTTTATTTTGTCAACTTGTAGCTCTTCTTTGTGTTTACAATTCAACTTCAGTAACTGTTTGAGGGCTTCTGGACATGTTGTAATTTTAGTTTTTGTACTAATGACATTCAGCTGCATATTTCAGTAGGCCACAAGCTGTGATGAGAACATTCTGCACACTTGTTTTAGACATTAATAACTATTTGTATAATTCATGTTTTGTAGTGCGATATAAATCAAACCTGTGCAGATATTAAATTGCAAAATGTATGTTTGCAAAAATACTAGAAATTAGAGCTGCAGATGATTTACGGCAAGTTCTGTGAGCAAAAAAAGCTGAAATTTAAGACAAATCTAAGCAGCAACCAGAAACACACTTTATTCTTTTAAATAGTAATCAGTGAAGGGGGAATTTTAGTTTTAGGAATGCTCTCACCTTCACTGACTCTGTGTGTGTGTCCGCACACAGGCCATGTGTCAGAAGGAGGACATGGAGGAACGGATCGTGACATTGGAAAAACGCTACCTGAGCGCCCAACGGGAGTCCACCTCGGTGCACGACATCAACGACAAACTGGAGAACGAGTTGGCCAATAAGGAGGCGTTCCTTCGACAGGTCTGTATAATCCAATGAGTGTATATGAGATCCAAGTCACTGATCATCAATCCTGAGAGATTATTAAAATGCTTTGTGTTTTCCAGTTCTGTTTACTTCAAAAACGTTAATGATTATTTTATTTGTCAGACTGAGTTGTAGGTGGCTGCTAAAATGGACTATTCATAGCTGATATGCCCAACATTTTTTTTTTCAACAATTTGACTAAATTCACAAAAGAATAAAACATGCAGGCAGCTGGTTATGTAATATAGATGGTTCCTGTCAGTTAAAGAGCCCTTAGAGCTGATCTACAGAGGTTTGGCAATGAGAAACCTTCTTGACATTGTGTCAAATAATGTCAGAGGAAATTACTACTGAGGAAGGAACTTTCATGGTTTCAGTTAAGTATTTACTTTTAGCAGATGCACATGGCTCAAAGTCATCCTCAGAACTGATGCAATGCTGTCAATATGATCAAACCATGGTACAGATTTATTCTCCTTTTTGATGATCCTTTGTGATTCATTGGAGCCAATTACATAAATTGTCTGGCCATACAAGATTGAGTGACATTTCCATGTGTACAGGCTTAAGCACCAGCTGAGCTCTGGAGGAAAGGATGTCACACTAATATTAGCAGAAGTAATCACGGGCACGCACAGACACCATGAGACACACAAGCACCCCTTGGCTTTGCTATGAAGAAAGTTTCTCACACACCAACCAATGACGCTTATTTGCTGCCTTACATGATCGATATTACTCTCATATGCATTTATAAGGCTACAACCAGCAGCCATGTAGTTTAGCTTAGCAGGGGGGAACAGCTAACTTGGCTCTGTCCAAAGGTATCAAAGTCTCCCTACCAGCACCCTTTTAAAACTCACTAATTAACACATTATTTCTTGATGATTTAGTTTGTGCAAAAACTGAAAGGTAAAAATTAAAATTTGCTATTTTACGGTTGGGAGCAATAACTTCCTGGAGTCTCCGCTGGTTGCCTGGCAACTGCTTCCTACAAATAAATACTTTAGACAGAGCCAGGTTAGCTGTTTCCCCCCGTTTCCTGTCTTTATACTAACCTAAGCTAACTGGCTGCTGGCTTTAGTTGCATATTTATTGTACAGACACAAGAGTGGTATCAATCTTCAGCCATTTTATTGAGCATTTAATTTCTGAGTCAAGATTTCCCCTTTTGGCTTGTACACAACCGGTCATAAGCACCTCATCGAGTTGACTTCAAGACCACTCTACAAAATAAATGCATCCAGAAACCCCCTCAGAACGTACAGAAATAACCCTTCAAAGACTTTGGGTTTAAGCTCCTGCTACCGCACACAAACACACTTCCTCGCTGTAATGAGTTTACTTGTTATTGTGCCAGGAGCTGAACCCCGGGATCTGGACGCTGATGTTTGAAGATGAGTTGTTCAGGGGGATGTAGGCTTGGCCATTGGTACAGAGGGATGATTGGATGAGAAGAAATTGCAAGCAAAAAAGGCAAAAAAGATGGATGGAAGGGCACCTAGGAAGGATATTGCAGACAAAAACTGTAATGCTTCCCCCAGTGTCATCTCAGACACCAATGGGATGGTGATATGGGTAAAGACAGAAAATATCACTGACACACACAACACAACAGCCCTGGCCCACTCCAGTCTAATTATTGCATATTGAGCTGCCAGGCCCGATGCTTTGGGGAGCAGAGCATCTGTCGCTGATGGCAAAGGCTGCCAAGCCAGCCCCCCAAAAAAGAGTCTTAAAACTGATCAGGGCCTCGAGCAAGGCAGGGAGGAAAGTCTTAACACGCAACCGGGAAATACAAGTCACTTGGTGGCAGCTTCACTGAGAGCTGGGTTTGATTTCCATCTTTATAATGGCAAGTACTATATCTGAATGCCTAATCAGGGCAATTACCGGTATCTGCTGAGTAAAAGTTGCCACTGTCACTCTTGGCAAGTGCAGAGCCGCTGCTATTCTGACTCTGTTATGGTGCTATTTTGAAAAAGGGTTGAGGCACATTGCCAGAGCCTTCACTAGCCAGTCCTCCTTCTAAAGACGGATATCTGTGAATCTATTTCCTACCAGGGCGATGATGTTCTGCTGACATTCAAATGGAAAATAAGGAAGAGATTCACAAAAGAGTTTTTTATATTATGTGCCAGGACAGAGGGGGATAAAACACAAATACTGTAATCTATCGTTTATTACGTCAACTGCACAGAAAAGCAGGCTATTGCGTAAAACCCTTTATTGCTAATTTTACTGTACTTTTTATCATATTTTAGTGAAATCTGCTCCAGTTTTATTTGGCTGTTGCTACTGTTTGCTGTTATTGCAAGCTCAACACATCATGTTTGCCTGTCGTCTTCATCCAGAGTAATGTATTTTTCAGCAGGACTTATTCCATCAGTACAAATTGTTTAACAGAAACCACAAACAATTCTCACTTATTGATTCCAATCGGTTCTACTCGAAGCATTCTTTCTTTCATTCTAGGTAATGGGATTAAAATTCAGTCAAATGTTACTACATTTTATTTGGAGGATTTACTGTACGTCATATCTCTTAGACCTTATGAATGACTACCTGCTGATGTGGACGACGTTTGTGTGTACAGATGGAGGAGAAGAACAGGCAGCTACAGGAGAGGCTAGAGCTCGCAGAGCAAAAGCTCCAGCAGACCATGAGGAAGGCCGAGACGCTGCCGGAAGTAGAGGCTGAGCTGGCCCAGAGGATAGCAGCCCTCACCAAGGTAGGAACACACACACACACATACACACACACACACACACACAAAAACACACATACTGTTGACACATTCCCACAGATGCCCTCGTCTCTAGATTGTCTTCTATACCTGTGTGTAAGTGTGCACTCGGTGTCATGTCATGACGTTTCAACATGTCCCTCTCCTCTTCCTCGGCCACATAGTCTGACTCCAGCTCCTCTTCCTCCCCTGATGATTATCACTTTGTTATGGAAGCTAAACTCCAAGACATGAACTCCATTCTTAGGAAGGTAGTCCCACAGGGCATCACAGCTACTGCCAACTCCTGTAGAGAGCAGATTTCATTCATTTATCTTATTAGTGTTTTGTGGCGAGCGTGTTTTACTGGGATTCTGCTCTGGCTGTTCTACCATCATGGGACAGCTGCATGGCACTTCTGGCTGGAGCTCATACTTGGCAGCGCTGGAGGAGCTTTTTTTCCTCTTTCATTCTGTCCTTTGGTGGCCTCGTTCTCCATCGTTTTCCTTCTCACTCTTTGTTTCAACCAGCTCTCTCTGCAGTATGCTTTAAAACGATAGATATCCATCTTTGAGTTTGGGATAGAGGCTTTGGCTTGTGTCGTCGCCACTGCTTTGTCTTTGTTGCCTGGCTGTCAAACAGATCACCAGCAGATCATCGTGCCCTCCTTTGTCCTGTCTATGCTGTGATCCATCTGTAGGCGGAAGAGCGTCACGGGAGCATTGAGGAGCGAATGAGGCACTTGGAATGCCAGCTGGAGGAGAAGAACCAGGAGCTGCTACGGGTGAGTCACCACGGAGGCGTTGTGCCAGGCAACGTTAACCAGGCAGCCACTCCTGCATGAGCATGACAGCTTGAGGCGACAGTGACTGATGACACATTGTCGGATTTATTACCCAGTGACACTTGACCAAATCAATGTTTCACACACTCTGGTTTGTAAAAATGCTCACACATGATGCAATAATGTACTACTTATTTTAGATCACGCCTTCAGCATCTACATTTTATAGTATCACAAAATGTTGTAGTAGATACCCAGTTTGAGAGAGAGTCTGAAAATGTTGTGTAACAGGGCTCAAATAACACATTTAATTGCAAAATCCTCCTCAAGAGTAGACGTTTCTCGTTCTCCAAATATTATATATAAGTTCAATATGCGGTCACAAGATTATTAACGGGATATGAAAGGCATATGTTACATTTTTTTTATTCTGCTTTTTATTGCAAATTACTTAATAATTAAAGGTCATCTCATGGGTTGTACTTAACACAAGCATACATTGCTTTGCTATCAGAGGTCACAAGCCAAAAAAACTTCAGAACCACTGCTTTAAATTAGCTTTATAGCAAATATTTTGAAGGGCTTGTTAGATGTGACGTTTGGAATATAGCTCTTCAATCGTGTACTTTATGCCTCCAGGCTCGGCAGAGAGAAAAGATGAATGAGGAGCACAACAAGCGACTGTCGGACACGGTGGACAGACTCCTCACAGAGTCCAACGAGCGACTTCAGCTACACCTGAAGGAGAGAATGGCAGCTCTAGAAGAGAAGGTTAAACATGGCTGCCATGTGGATGGAAACCTATCAATATTCTGTCCAATAAATGTCAGGAGGAGATGGATTTTATCACCCTCTGACTTTCTTTTCCTCTCTTTGCAGAATCTGCTAATCCAAGACTCGGAAGGTTACAGGAAACAGTTTGAGGAGTCAATCCAAGAAAAAGTAGGTTGATCAAAAAATTATGATTAGTATGAGAATAATGAGGTTGGTTGTTGGCATTAGTTTAATTTTTGATAAACCTCTGCAGTTGAATATTCATAAGCTTCCCGGGTGGGGTAGGATAATGAGATGAATTTCATAATCAGCATGTAAAATATCTAGAAAGCATCACTCTGTCAGTGGGTATTCAGCAAAATGAAGATAATCAGCTCCAGTAGCTCTCAGCCATATCACTTCACAGTGTTGACATAACACCAATATGACTACTGTATGCTATACTGGGATAATCATTCTTTGAGCGTTTAATATCATAGACAAGTCCTGTAATCACATTTTGTCGAATTGTTTCGTCCAGACACAGCTGGCAGAGGAGATAGAGAAACTGAGATCGGAGCTCGACCAATTCAGATTGAGGGCAGGCTCCCTCACAGAACCCACCCTGTCACGGTAGGTGTGCTAAGGTTTGACTTGTGTGGGGCTTTGCAGTCACATAAGACCGCAGGACCATGAAAATCTCCACCGAACTTTGAACTTACGAAATTGACTGTTTGCTAAGCTTGGCCACCTTTTTAGATACCGTTGCTTTGCCTGTTAAGCTTTCTGTTTATTTCTAATCTCTGAAACAGTGGGTCCTCGATTTCCGACTAGCTAAAATGAAAACTGTTGCTGATAATAGGGATTGGCTGTAGCTTGCTAGCTAATAGACCAAAAATTAGCTCCATGAGTTGAAAACGAAAAATGTTGTACAAGGGTTAGATGACAATCTGCAATGCGTCATGCTTTCATTTAGCCATTAAATTGACAAGCAACCTGTACATAGAAAACAAGAGTTTTACTACTGGTTCTACAAACTGTTCTATAAATATATAAATAAAGAGAAGCTATTTGTGCCCCTTCTGGTGATGCAACTTGCCAGTCTGGTGCTTTTTAAAAATGGGTCCAAACAAAAGTTAGATTCAGTTCACTGCCGTTCTGGAGCAAGCAGACCATTAAGCAACTGCATGAAATCAAGATGGGTCCATGTCCAAGCATGAGTCAGTATTTGGACCCGGACTGAGACTGTTTCAGAGTCGAGCAGTCAGCTCAAGAAGAAAACAAGGATGCTTGACTCAAACAGAGGTTTGTACTTAAAGTTGCTTAACCGCCTGTTTGCCTTAAGTTTTAGCAACTGCATTGCTTTGTCATTGGATGACATTGTCTGGCTAAAATCTTAAAGAGATTAAGACTTTAGTCAGGGATAACTGATCTGATCTAAGTTTGTGTTCGTAACAGGAGGCAAATAAACTGCAGGAATACAGATATACTCTCTCCAGCAGCAGCCCTGTTATTTTATCTGTCACTGATGAAACATTTTGCTCTGCGCTATTGTTAGAAACACTGGTATCACTGAACTCTCTATATCTATTCCTGGATATTTTCTGGCTTTCCTTTCATGCTGCATGATGTTCTAATATTACAGTGCTGATGTGTTGACAATGGCAGCCATAATACCCTCCATAGACAAACCATTTGCAGCCATTAAGGCATGCATAACAAGCTCGGATCCTTCAAGAAGTACACTTTACACCACATCACTGTGACTATTAGATATGCTTGAGGGTACCCAAACACAAGATTTGATTGGTTTACTGTCTGCATAACTGTGGACATTACCATAACATTTTTGATGCGTATCATCTTTTGTAATCTGATTGCAACTCAGGCTTTAGTCCCAGAAGATGTTTTACTGTAGGCACAAATTAGGTAACGTAAGGTGCAGCGTTACTGATAGAGGTTCTTTCTCAGGTCTCATCTGGACACCTCAGCTGAGCTCCGATTCTCGTTGGGATCTCTGGCTGAAACCCAGTCGGACCACTACCGCTCAGCCAAGGTCATCCGCCGGCCAAGGAGAGGTCGAGTAGGTCTTCGTGAAACCAAGGTGAGTCTTTCTTGTCCGCCTTCAATCTGTCTGTGCCTTTTTATAGTAAAATGCTAGTGTTCCTTTTATTTTCAAAGTGTAGGAGCTGCTCAACTGCTCGACCACAAGCCTTGTTTGTTGGAAGCTCTTTTAGTTAGAAATTGGCACACCCAGTAGAAATCTTCCTGAAAACCCTGAGGCTGTAATTCAGCGCTTGGTGCTAAAAGTCTCCAATATAGTAATAGAATTAACCTTTGGTAAGGAGGTTAAAATCAGATTAACATTTTGTCTTTTTGTTCCCTTGAGAATTCCACAATCCTGCATTATGTTCAATATGTTTTAACTGAATTATAGGATTAGGAGTATACATGGGGGAGAGAGTTTAAGAGATCATCTCAGTCTCAAAATGGACTCATACTTTGGCGTGGCCATCTCATTTTTGCTTGTTTTGGTTGACCAGGCAGGCACAGTCACTGCAGCAGGCCTAATTTAGGTTTTATACATTGTTAGTAGGAGAAACGTATCACCAGAAGAGTACAGACAGGAAGTGAAGAGTCCAGGTTAGCCTCTCCAAGGATACAATTATTTCTGTCTAGCACTTCACATATTAGTAGACTGTACAGCAAATATAGGGTTCCAAGGGTAAATGTTATCCCTCCATATCGCATGCTTATTATGTACAGATACAATTAGGCAATATAAGTTATTTTAGAGGATAATGTGCTGTGCTTTCAGGCTACAACTAAAGCAGCTTGTGGTACAGTAAAATTAGTTTTTGTCATGTTGGCCTGTTGCTTACATTTTTTTTTTACTGCTGATGTCATTGAGGTAAATAAAGCCATTCAAACAATGCTTAAACTAAGAGCTTCTGCATAACAATTCTGATTATATGAGAGAAAATGCTACTTTGATTATCTAATGAAAAGGTGTTCAGCTCCCTGGGGATGCCTCTAATTCCCATAATGACTTCAAATGCATTAAATTAGAACTTACAACATACGTTCTGCTATTCATCCGGTGCCCTTATCTTTCTGTGCAGGCTAAATCGCTGGGGGAGCATGAATGGCGCTCGCAGCAGCTCGGGGTTCTAGGAGGCCACCACTTTGAGAGCGACACCGAGATGTCGGACATCGACGACGACGACAGGGAAACGTTGTTTAGCTCGATGGACCTGCTCTCACCCAGCGGCCACTCTGATGCACAAACTTTGGCCATGATGTTGCAGGAGCAGCTGGACGCAATCAACAAGGAGATTCGGTACCTGACACACACTGCAGTGTTCATTTAATATAAAAGGCCAGCTTCCCAAAAATATTGATTTTCTTCCTTTACTTATTGTGTTCCTAATCCGTTTTACTTCAAATCCCGTTAACACGTGATATGTTTTTAAGATCATATCCCGGAAAGCTGAGCCGTTTAGGATTCCTTTTTGGAGATTGCTTTAAACGTTTCTGACTTTGGGCTGATATCCTGTTGTTGGATTAAACCCTGTTTCAGACGGATAACTCTCCATGCGTTTAAGGAATGTTTCTTAACTTTGCCCTTTTCTAGCCCCTTGGCGTCTTGAGTGATATTCCAGCTAAAATCTATATTATTAGTATTATATAACGAAAACCCATTGGTTGGTTTGTATTTATGACAGTAAGTACAGAAGCAAAAAAAAGTATCAGAGAAACTTACTTTCAGCATAATCCACCTATTCACTGTCTATCCATATTAACAGCATCTTCTAAACACTCATATTTTCCACCAAATATGCTAAAATAAACTGCTTCTGACAGAATGTCGTGCAAGAATCTCTCAAGCTCTTACTCAAGCATCAGTTGTCTGTAGATCGCTCTTCCTGTCTATGAACACTTTTCTTGTATGCACTCAGTGTTTCGGGAAATGTGATCTGCCTCTTGCTTGTTAATGCTGTAATTATCTTGTGCTGATAAGTATTCATAACCCCAGGCGCAACTTTACTTAGTTCTTTATTTCAAGGGCTCTTAATGTGCCTTTTGGTCTTTGCTAATTTACATCCCCATCAATAGACACAGTGCCACATTTCCTTCAGGAGGAGTTAATTCAAATCTGATGGCAGATAGCGATCATGAATCCAAAGAGTTGAGCTCTCAGCTAATTACAAAGTTAGACCCTGGATATGTTAAAGCTAATGACCTGACTTTTAGCCTTTTTATCTCCTCACTGTGGCGTTTAATTAGTTTGCGTTATACTGTAGGTATTTAACAGAATTTGTTAGGTGACTCTCCATAAATCCACCTACATAGATAAGCTAAACTCTGTAACAATGATACTGATATCATGCTAGTCTGGAAACTAAAGTGGAGCCCATTTTGATTTAGTGCTACACTGCAAAATCTTTTCCTTTCCTGCCCCCCTCTCCCCTCTTCCAAGGCTGATCCAGGAGGAGAAGGAGTCGACGGAGCTGCGGGCGGAGGAGATAGAAAACCGGGTCGCCAGCGTCAGCCTTGAGGGCCTCAACCTGGCTCGAATGCACCACCCTGGAGCCTCCATCACTGCCTCAGCCACCGCCTCCTCCCTGGCCTCCTCCTCCCCGCCCAGCGGACACTCCACCCCTAAACTTGATCCTCGAAGCCCTGCCCGCGATATGGAGCGCATGGGGGTCATGACACTGGTGGGTTCCTTAACTACATGTAGACCTTTTGGAGGTTTAAATGCAGCAGGCGACATACACAGAACAAAACTTTCAATGTTAGAGGAGCAGCTAAACAGTGCAGTTACAAACAGTAAACACAAAAAGTAAGAGTAATGTTCGTAATTGGAAGTGGAACTCTACAATGCCAGAATATTTCAACATTTTAAGATGCAAAATGTATTAAAAAAGGACACTGCATATTCATATTTTTGATTTGACCTTTAGTTATTGCCATTAGTGAGTGCATTTAAAAAAAAATTTAAACAAAGAACATTGCGCCAAATACTGGTATCTGTACTGTCTGATGTTTTAATCATTACATTTTTATCATTAGACTATTATAATAGTAATTTATTAGTCACATGGGTTGTTCGTGAAACAATTAACAAAATGACCGGTTTCTGCCCTCATCAGGGTTCAAATAAAGAGACAATACCCGAGCCTGACCTTGTGTAGCACACAATCTCTAACCCCAGAGCACAACATTTATTATATATTGGGACCTTTACAATGATTGTTTTTGTACCACTAGAACACGTAATCAAGATGTAGAATGTCATCAGGTTCAATCTCATACAGACAAGTGGTGTCTGAGACATCACACTGATGAAAAGACTGATGGCCATCACATTACAAGAGCAGCAACTAGTGTAAAATGTGACATGGGTTTCTATGAGGCGCCAAATAGCTGGCTGTCTCTGATTTTAGCCTGTAGTGCTGTGATTGATGGCCAGAAATTTCTTTAGGGCCATAAGAGATTAACTGTTCTTGCATCACACAGCAGCATTTGATTAGAGTCTGAGTATACGCAACGTCGGAGTGTGTACTTTAAGGGATTTAAGATTTATTTTTAGAGATTGTACCACTTTTGTAAGCACACAGAGATGTAGATAAGTAGAGATGTATATTGTATATATTGCAGTATCCCTGCATGTTAACCTATAGCTACAGGAGACATTCATTTTTAAAGACTTGCCGCATTAAATTGGCGTGCAGAGAAGGTCGTGACAGAAACTGTCTTGCTCTGTCAGCTGTCATCACCAGCCCAGATGTCAAGGGAGGTGGGTGGGTTACAGCTTCTCCCAGAATAGACAATAATGCTTTACAGCTTGGTTCCTCTCTAACTATTTCCACATTGACCTGAGGCTGAAACACTCCCAGATGTGGCCCATCAAGGAAGTAATACCTCTTCAAATATTCGTAAATGCCCCTTTAATGCACCAGACAAAGAGAAGGGTGTAATGTGTAAGGCCTTTAAAGGAATAATGCTTTGATTTTATTGATCACTCAAAATGACTTGTTTACCAATCATCCACTTTCCCTCTGTATTGATTAGTGAATTGATGATCTGATATTGGGGAAAGGCTGAAAATCTGATGGTGCATGATATTTATATGAAAGAGCCAATAGTCTTTCATTTGCTACCAACATGGAAGTGTTTTTGTCCATGTTTTAACATGCTGATATTGACAACAGTCTTTTCTCTGCCCAACAGCCCAGTGATCTGAGGAAACACAGGAGAAAGGTACACACAGCATGGCTTGTATCAACAGCGTTTGAATGTGATATTGTTAATAATGTGGCTGCTGTAATGACACCATGGTTAAATAGGTGATTTGCTAGTATCTGAGGGTCACGTCTAATGTCCCATTCTTTGCTCCCCCCTGTCCCTCAGATAGCAGCGGTGGATGAGGATGGCCGCGAGGACAAGGCCACCATCAAGTGTGAGACATCCCCCCCTCCGACGCCACGCACTGTCCGAATGACACACACACTGCCAGCCTCCTCGCACAATGACTCACGAGGGTAGGTGTCAGCTGTACAATCACTCCTTAAAGACAGGAGTATCTTGTTGGTTGAGTAATTTTGGAGTAGGGTTTTGGATGCAAATTCGATTCTTTCTTTTAAAATGTGTCTTGATGTACTGGTTTTCAGATGGTGTAGTCGTCTTTAGCTTTGCCTGTTTTCGCTTTGGATGAAAATTAGATGGTTTACTGCCCACACAGACGCTTCCAATTTTGCCATGAATAATTTTTTTTAGCACTCATAGAGTTAATCTGGGTACTTTTTAAAAATTAAATCACACGCAGTAGCAACAGTATTAGTCTTCGGTAATTGGCATGAATATATGAGCTTAAAAAGTGAAGTTGGAGAAAGCAGCAAATACTTCAAAGATACTGCCACAGAAACAAATTTCTTCAAAAGAACAGACCAAAGAAAGAATTTAAATACAAGTGTGATGACAATTGCTAGAAAGGTATGAAATATACATTACAGTATGTACAAATAAACATGAGTTATTAGGATATTGATGATCTAAAAATGTGGACCTTTTGAGAAATTATCTAATGAAAATAAAATGTAGCTGCAACTTTTAACAACTCTCTTGCTCGTGCGTTTGTGCCCCCAGGATCGTGTCCTCTCTGGAGGCTGAGGCCAGCGCTCTGAGCAGCGTAGCCAGCAGCCAAGATTCCCTCCACAAGCAGCCGAAGAAGAAGGGCATCAAGTCCTCCATCGGACGGCTTTTCGGCAAGAAGGAGAAAGGCAGACTGGGACATATGGCACACAGACAGGTCATGGTTGATCCACAAGGTGGGCACTGGAAAAATGTTTCGACAGCTTACAAAATCCAACAATACTAATAGCAATATGCTGATATATCACCTAATATCTAATGTACAATTTCACCCAAAACTGTTAAGCTTTACTTGGACCAGCAACCCCAGATTTGTGTTGTTGGTAGGATACAATGGGACACTAAAAGTCTACTGAAAGTCTACTGAAACTCGGGATGATATGACTGCTGCTAATACTAGTAGGAAGAACATAATTATACATACTTAGATTAAAACTAGATGCTCCTACAGTACACTCAGCTGAAGATAAAATCATCATCAGATGCAACAAAATCTGATTTATGCATCCACTTAGTTTTGAATTATCTGTGATTTTTATTTTGTTTTTAAAAGGCTTCTAGTGGCCTGGTAATATATAAAAACACATGGTAATATGGTCATAGTATTTGACTTAATATTGTGGAATTATTGTACAATTAAATTGACACATACATATTATGTAAATCAGAGCCGAACACAGCACTTAATGAAAACCTTTTAGTATTTATTTATTTCGTATCACACAGTTATCAATTTCAGATTGTATTCACTGATATCCCGTGTTCCTCCTCCCGTCTCAGCGACCATGATGGACCCAGACATGGCGGGCCAGGACATGGGTGTGGGCAAGCTGGGAACTCAGGCCGAGAAGGACCGCAGGTTGAAAAAGAAGTAAGTTTTGTCCAAAGAACCACATCACTAGTCGCCATGAAACCGAAATTCCACACAGATATCCAAACAATCCCTTAGTAGGGTCTTCTCACACACATCCGACAGTGTCCATCTCATACAACGGCCATATTAAGTTCATGGTCATATTAAGAAGAAGTATTGGGTTTGGAAGTCCTCTAGCTGTATGTTTTTAGACCTTTCAGCACTACATTACAGTACATAGTCCAGTCTGACCTTTGGCACACAGACAGAGGCTCCACCTCCTGTGTTTACCTTTAGCTCTCTACCTCTACGAAAACCCAGCTTTACTCTATGTAATACCATAACCTGCATTGAGAGCAAGATCGATAGAAAGCAGAAGCTGGATCAGTATCCAGGAGCAGAGATCAGCCTCACTGTATTCAGACACAGCGCCAAAGTCAGGCTATTGATCCGTACTGAAAAACCAATTAATCTCACAAAGCTACTTTGTCAATTTGGAAGCTATAGAAGGCTTTTCCTACCACACCACTCATAGATTACACTCATGGTCAGATCGGGGTATGTTCTGCCCTCCAGGAAAAAAGGGGAACCCCCCCTCGCAAATCAAATCTCTCAGCAGGAGTGTTGCAGATTGTATGTATGCGCGCGTTTGTGTGTGTGTGTGTGTGCATTTGCCATGCCCCAGTGCCAAATGATGAATGTCATTTGCTCGAAGTGCACATTGAGTTGTCATGACGAATAACTTTGCCTCCCATGTAGTCGGTCAATAGAGAGTATTGTTTGTTGTATGTTGACCAATGTGTTGTTTTCTCTTCCGCTGCACTGACTTCTTCAAAGCAGTGTCCGGGATTAAGGCCACACCACCACCTTGCATCTTGGCGCCTCCTCCACACTGCATGCCATTGAGCTGCCTGCACTATTTTCCATTTCAGCATCTTGATCGATCAATACCGCTGTGGTCTCATTGTTGGTGTGTTTTTTGTTTTGTTTAGTTTTGTTCTTTTCTTCAAGAGGTAACGACAGAGTATCTGAATGTAACTGAGCATTTGAATGTAAGGCCATGGAAGGGGTCTTGCTGTGTTTCAGTGCATTTCTCATTTCCTCTGCTGCACGAGATGTTGGTCAGGACTGCATTGTAGAAGATGACTTTTTTTTTTTTTTGACTGGTCTACAGATGCTCCTGTAAACGAATGTCCTCCATTGTGAGATATACGTGTGTGGGTGTGTGAGTGTTTCTGTTTAGAGCCGTATCGTTTAATTGCCTATTAACTCATTAACATTTTGTGTACTTTTGTCTCCCCGTCGCTCTCTCTCTCTTTCTCCCTCTTCTTTGCTCTGACTCTCTCCTCTCTTACCCTTCCTCTCCCTCTCATCATCCTCTGACTCTAACAAAGCGGGTAAGTTGTGAGGATGTATAACTGACCTCCTGGATATGACCATTGTCTCAGCCATATTTCCCTGTCTGCCATCTCTCCTGTCTGTCCACCATCCGTCCTCTCCCGAAAGACCAGTGCCAAAGCTGACGTCTCTTATCTATTTATCTCTCTATCCTTTCATGGCTGTTAACGACGCCATTGCGTTCTTTCTTTCTTTTTTCCATTTACCATCTGAAGACGTTTCTTCCCCCCTTTTCACAGTTCAATGGCAGCTGCATCCATGGCTGGACAGAGAATGTGCCGCCGCTAAAACTGGGGCCCAATTATTACACCCGGAATGTCTTCCTCTCCTTATATGTGTCTCTATCTATTTGTGTGAAATAACCAGCTGTGATATCTGGTTATGGGAATGTCAAATGTTCTTTTTGTTTGTATGATTTGTCATAACCGTTTCCTTACTTCCCTTTCCCCAGCTATGTTCAGTGGATGTATTTCTCCATGCATTAGACCTGACCTGAACATAAAACATGGGCTATCTCCCCATGTGCTGGATAGATAAGACAGTGAATGTACCTGGTTGTGTTTGGATGAACACATTTCCTCTGTCCCTGTAGGCTTTCGTATGCCATGTATGCTGTGTTTAAGTGCCCTTTCACTGTACTGAGGCCTTCAATGCTGAGAGTGCTACATGTATCATGTTTATTACTAAGCCCACTCTTTCCATTTGTCAAGTTCTTGGACAACATACTCAGGGAATGCATTGTCTATTCAGAGTTTTTGTTATGAAATGTGTTCACAAAACAGAATAAGATCTGTATTGTTTTTGGTGTGTGGGCGTGAGTACGAGTGTGTTCCTCGGTCCCCTGTTTGTCCGGCATTTTTAGGCTGTTTTATAAGTTCTCCGTGTCTCGCCGAGTGTGGGAGGATTCAGCACAATACAAATAGCTCTGTGCACGACAGGCCAAGAGCATCCATTCGCTGTTCTTTGTCGATAAGGTGCAATTTACATCGAGTAAATCTGCACCGCCACTCAGTGCGGCTCTCAAACTGAGGCAAAACAAAACACAACTCAGCCCTCTTAGGTTACACTTCCAACACCTGCTAAAAAAAAAAACATGGACCACAGCCCAGAAAATGTGAAGAAAAGTTACTTTTAAAAATACAATGCTGCATGGTTTCAAAAACTGCAACAAAAGTAACAGTGAGAAAATCTCTCTCAGCAGAATCAATTCTGAGTGAACTGGGATGAGTTGGCCAATTGTGCTTAGATTAACAATGTAGTATCCAGCCTCACTGAGCAGGTATTGTAGCACAGTGCCTTCCAGGTGCATGTGTGTATGAGTGTGTTGTTGTTTTTGCACTCAAGAGAGCGCATAGAGTACCTCCGCCAAGGATGTACAATCCTCTCAATGTGTTATTTTAATGAAATATTTTTAAAATTCATCTTCATTAAAATACACACAGTCCATGGTCAACTTAATACTGTTAAGGAATATTGTGACTTAAATTTGTCTGAACTTCCTGAACTTCCTCCTAATGTCATTAAATCTGTTAAGTAGTTGAAGTTAAAAAAACACACACACACACACACAAACATACAGGGCAAATATATTTGGACATACAGGGCTGGCTGTACTTTCTACTAGCAGTAAATGTAAGATTAGAAATACTGTAGATGTATGAAAGGGACAAATGTTAACGTCAGGATTAGGGATTTGGGAATGAATGTAGTAAGTGAATGTCCTCATAAATTGAGTAATACGAAGCCTGTGTGTATGAGTGTGTCTCCGTGTGTATGTGTGTGTCTGTGTGTCTGTGAGAGTAGCTACAGTTGTCTGCTCCACTCTCTGGCAGCACAGAGATGAATGATAAAACACTGCCCTTTTCAAACACTCTTAATGTACAGGCTGGACTGGGAGATAAAAACGTGTATGAGTCCTCTTCTCTCATGTACTATATACATGCACACACAGTCCTGTACACACACTGTTACTGCAGGGATTTGTGAGAAGCCATGTGCAGGAGTAAGGGTGTGAGAGAGTTTAAGAAGGTGTGGTGTTGTATCAGAGTGAGAAAATGTGTGTTTGTCCCCATGTACAAGTACATGCGTTCATACCAGGTCTCTTCTGTCCCCGCCCTCTCAGACACGAGCTATTGGAGGAAGCCAGGAGAAAGGGTTTACCTTTCGCCCAATGGGATGGCCCCACAGTTGTAGCCTGGCTGGAGGTAAGTAGGAACTGTCCTAAGCAGACTTTTTATTTTTGTTGATGGATGTCTAACATATACTCAACTGCAAGGGATTTAAGTTGCATTTAAAGACCCAAGAGCTTTACTTTACTTTACTTACTTAGAAGCTGACCTACATAAATCTTAGTTTACCATATTTGTCTTTAAATAACATGCAAAATATTGCCTAAAATTTAAACTTAACTTACAATACATTCACTGTAACTGCATTTTTCGATGCTGTCACTTTCTTTAGATCCGCTATGAGTGACTGTACCAAAAATCTGTATTAATATTTAGTAAAAAGAACACTGATCATAAACCAAAATAAAACATTGTATGATGAATCATTGCAGTGAATCACTCGCTCACTGATTTTTTGAGTTAACACATTGGAATACACAGTTGAAAAAGTCAAAATATAGAAACACTACTGCCCCCTAATGTTCAGCAGGTGACCTACAGCCAGCAGCCAGTTCATGATGACTCCAATCCCTGACCACAATGTTCCAGTTATTGATGGAGTCAAATGGGATTATTGGAGCTACTACTTGCTGAGACAGAATTCTCTGCTAATGTTAAATATCACTAGGAAGATGAAAAATCCTGTGGAACTACTGATAAAAAAGTGTTCATTTATATTTTGTTGGAATAAAATCAAATTGTTCCATGGAACTGTAAAATATAGAATGAAAGAAACCAAATTTGTCTAAGGTATTTGAGATAGACAGACAACCAGATATTTTGAAAAAAGCCAAGAATAAGCTGCTAAATCAGCCTAGTTCTACTTCCTATCAGGCCAAACTCAACATCCCTCGCTCTTTTGTTTCCTCTCCTCTTCTGTCCGCGTGGTGAAGCTGTGGTTGGGAATGCCGGCCTGGTACGTGGCGGCATGCCGCGCCAACGTGAAGAGTGGAGCCATCATGTCGGCCCTATCTGACACCGAGATCCAGAGGGAGATCGGTATCAGTAACCCTCTACACCGACTCAAGCTTCGCCTGGCCATCCAGGAAATGGTCTCCCTCACCAGCCCCTCGGCTCCGCCCACCTCCAGAACCGTGAGTTGTACAGAAAATATGGGAACATGGACGCAGACGGGAAGTTTAGGTATACAAACATTTGTTTTAAGACGGAACTGATCAGGAGGAAGAAGTAGTCTCACATTTTTTGGGGAGTAGAAATAGAAAAGAACAAACTAGGATAAAAATCTTTGGAAATACTCTTATTTGCTCTCTTGCTACAAATGTAATGAGAAGACCAATACCACTGTAATATCTATCTGTTCAGTGTGAAGCTGCAATACCTAGCAGCCTGTTAGTCTAGCACAAAGACTGGAAAACAGCTAGCCCGGCTTATGAGAAAGTAACAAAATCCACATACCAACTTCACTAAAGAGTAAAAATGACAATTTGTGATTTTATGGATGGT
>NW_023339652.1:4808351-4830245 GCF_004916995.1 Morone saxatilis | reverse complement strand
ATAGTAAAATAAGAGAATGATACATAATTGAACTGATGATTCAATGATATACCAAACCCTCTCAGCTAAGAATATCATTAAAGTTTGTGTTTTTAGTCTCTAAACAATACAATCTGCATGCATGCCGCGGTCATAACTTATGCAGCTCTTGCACTTTTCTGTCTTCCCCTGAGTTTGTAAAATAACACTACAGTACTCCTTTATGCCCCCCCCCCCCATTCCCCCTTTACCTCACCCTCTCATCCACCACTTAGCTCCACTTCCACACCTCATGAAACTTTCATTACAGAGCATGCAACTTCATGCGTCCAATCACCAACTCCCCCAACTGTGGCGGGCCCTCCGCCTGTTGTCACACTTTAAACCCCCTACCACTTAACAGACGGGGTTAATTGACCTTGTAAATATGGTGGGACGTGTATGTTGAGCATAAAATTGAGAAAGGGGGAAAAAAATTATCATTTCCCCCTTTCTTATTCCCTTTCATTATCCCCCTCCACCATGCAGTAAAGGAGTCCTATACCTTTCACTGTCTCAGCCTTGTAGGGTTTTCCATAGTAGGGGACGTAGTTGAATCCAGCCATGCCGTGAATGGTCGCGATCAGTCAAGCCACGCTGGCACGCTAGAGGTAAAGTTGTACCTTGATGACATGTTGGAGGTGTGCTAGTCACAAACCATAGTAAGTTCCTGTCACCTGTTTGTACTATTCCTTCCTGCAATATTTAAAACGGATCTACTAACCAAATACTGTAAAATATGTCCATATGTGGTTGATTAGACCTGTTTTTATCGAAGAATACTGCTTATTCACAGTCAGTGGAAGGCTTTTAATGTGAAGCAGCAACAGCAGGTGAGATTCACTTTGCACGAGGAGTAAGTTGACACAGCCCCAACACGACTCGGTAAACAGTAAAATAAGGCTGATATGTGAATGTACAAACAGGAACACAGGAGACTACGGTAGCAGCTACAAAATTACAGAAAGCTGAACACAGAGAGGCTTTTAAAGTCCACAGCACAGACACACAGGAGTTTAGCTGGTGAGGGGTTGGGCGTCGTCAGTCCTGCCACCAAGCAGGACCACAGCGGCGTTGCGCGGCACTGCACGGCTATCCCCTGCTCCGTATGAGGCACTAGTGGAAATGTATGTCATCACGGTTTGGCATCGACTCAGGCCTATGGAAAAACCCTATTGGATTGTCCTTTTCTGGATCATGACAGCTTGACCTGCTGCTGTGACTGCAGAACAATCAATACACTACTACACTGACAGTAATGCATAAAAATGAACGCCAATTATGTTAGAATAAAGGGTCAGTTCACATAAATAATAATAAATCTAGTGTTTTGAAGCCATGTAGTTTTGGAGGTATCTGTACTGAGATTTCTGTGCCTGACACAATAAAATGGGGTCCACTGTCAACAGTTTTTATTAGAAAAACTTTCTACTAAAGAAGTGGTCCCAATTTAAAACTACTAGCATCATGTTCATAATGAACATCCATCTTTGAAATCTCAAAGATGGATGTCAAACTTAAAACCATTAATCACTTAATTGGTTGGTTGATCCACTGAATAGAAAGCAGTTATTTTAATAATCAATTCATGGTTAAAGTAATTTAGACATTTTAGGTAAAAATGCTGCTTTTCCTATGATAAATTGAATATCTTCTGAGTTTGGACTGAGGCTCTCTGATTTTTCATTAAATCAGATGAATCAATATTGAAAATAATTGTTAGCAACCTAAGCAGATAAAACCAAAACTGCATGATTAGATGGCACTAGAGATGTTTTCTGTAATTTGAGTGAACTGACGCTTTACCAGTAGAATATAGCTGGAGAGGGTCGAGTAATTTGGGGGTTATGTCTCTGTTGGTGTTAATGGTACTAATTTATTTGGTCTTCCTTGTTGTGCATGGTAACTGTCTGTTATTTGTGTCATTTGTACATGTTCTGTATGCCAAAACTGTGATGTTCTGTGTTTGCTCTGTGTTTGTGTTTTTGTCCTCTGCATATCGCCCTTCGACCCCTGGTGGGTTTGGGGGCCAGTTCATGATCTGACTGTGATGCTATAACACTATTGGCTTACAGTGGTGCTGCTCTTCTTCTTTAACACTGCTTGCCCCTCCTACCGGACCTCTACTACCAACCCTGCTGCTGCTCTGTCTCTTGGGCTCTGCCCCTTGTAGCCGTCAGGCAATGTATGGGTGACCCATGAGGAGATGGAGACCATGGCAGCCCCTTCCAAAACGGTCAGTCCCCTTGTGTCCTTTACCGTCACCCTTTTCTTTCTCTGTCAGTCATGTGTGTCTGGGTGTGGATATCGGAGGAAGAGAGTTCTGGGTGTTGACTGATGGAGAAGGCATGCATCATTTAACCCCGTTCCTGGTCTGTGCACCTCTTATTAACACTAATTTAGAAACTGGATTTTAGTCGAAGGAGCCTTCGTCAATGATGCTGGTCTTTAATTATATACAAGCTATGCATGTTTAGCCTGAAGCCTTGTTGTTGCTGATGATGGCTCAGTGAGGGCTTGAGTCGCTTTTCACTGCAGTTCAGACTGTTTATTCCTGTGATAGTGTGACTGAAACACCACACAAAACTAACTGGATAGTTATTTTCGCTTCCTGAAATTTGCACATCAGTGAGTCAGACTGATGAAGCTGGATGTGAAATGCAGCATTTGTATCCAAAAGAACTCTTTTATCTCATGCAGAACTAAAGACAGACTTCTAGAGATCTGATGTGCAGTGAGATTTGAAGCTCTACATCATTGTCAGACTGTTTCAAGCTCTGGGCGAGTATTTGTGGCCATGTGGTACGCAGGTTTTTCATTATGTGTCATAGAATAAAGGTGATAAATTGTGATCATCACATCACATTTTAATAAGTAGAATAAATAACTGGATTAACTCCATCAGTGCTTTCATACCATTGAAATACAAAATGTTAATTATTTCAGTTTCACAAGACTTACTCCATATATTGACTATTACCCCATAAAACATTGTTCCCAAAAGCAAGAATATATTCTACACATCACAACAGATGTGCTTTATCTCCTATCTGGCTTCAGGGCCTACACAGCTAAAAGCCAGTCTTAGACCATTATACCATACCAGCATGTTAGACCATTAGTATCCTTTTTCCAATCTAAATACAAACTGTCAGGACACATCAGGACACATCTCCCCCTGGAGAAAAAAATCACATGCCATTTAGATTTGAGCTTGCTCAGCAGTAACTCCCGCACCTTTTACCATGTCTTGAAAGCTAGCTAATAGTTCATGATTTGTCGAAATGTAGCAGAGGTTTGGCTTTCTCTTAGGTCACGGTTACACACGCACAAATGCATTGTCTGCCAAGGTGAACGCACACTTTCAACCACACACACTTCTTTGCTATTGGTTGAGGCTGTGACTTCGCCAAACGTGAACTCCCGGCAAAGCGCAGATGCAAATTCGAGCATGTGTGACCGTACACATGGATGTGGCAGCACAACAGGCAAACATAGCTTTGGGTAACAAAAAACATATTTAGCAGGACCTATTGACACTTAGTTGTAAGAGTGGCAAATAAAAAACAGCTACAGTAAATCATTATTAGCATTCAGTTGGGTTTAGCATTACTTGCCAGCTGCATTTAAGGGACATTTTGGGTGCAGCTGCAGGATTTGCTATAGAACAATCAGATGACAGTAGATCTTCATTTTCTCTCATAAGTACATTCTTTTCCTTGTGTTTCAATCAGAAGTCACAATCTGAAGAGGGGAGCTGGGCACAGGTAAGGAGAAACCCTGCTGCTGCTGTTTATTAGATTAAATGTCACATCCAATATGAAAACATATCCAGTAAAAGATCTGTCTCTTTTTTCTGAGGTTCTGAATGAACAGAAGGTAGAGTGTACTGACTTATGTCTTTTCTGTCAGACTCTAGCTTATGGTGACATGAACCATGAGTGGATAGGGAATGAGTGGCTGCCCAGTCTAGGACTACCTCAGTACCGCAGCTACTTCATGGAGTGCCTGGTGGACGCACGCATGCTGGACCACCTCACCAAGAAGGACCTGAGGGTGCACCTCAAAATGGTGGACAGCTTCCACAGGTACTGGACTCATCTTAGCGACCCCTATGTTGACCATCAGCAGAGAGAATTTGTAAAATGAATTCTTATAAAATAGTTCTACTTATTCATAATTTATTTTTTTATAGTTGTATACTTTTTTTTACTCCATCTCCTGACTGTGTATATGTGCGATTTTCTGACACCAGAACAAGTTTACAGTATGGAATCATGGGTCTGAAGAAGCTCAACTATGACAGGAAGGAACTGGAGAGACGCAGGGAGCACAGCCAGCATGAAATGAGAGGCAAGTGTAGCAAAATAAAACCATAATCAACGTCATAGTGAACCAAAGACAAGATGCTACAAATGAATAAAAGGAGTGAGCTTTAAGATGGGATTTCTGTATGTCTGCAGACGTACTGGTGTGGAGTAATGAGCGGGTCATCCGCTGGGTGCAGAGCATAGGCCTGAGAGACTACGCCAACATCCTGCTGGAAAGCGGTGTGCATGGAGCTCTGGTCGCCTTGGATGACAACTTTGACTACAGCAGTCTGGCGCTGCTCCTCCAGATCCCCAACCAAAACACTCAGGTACTCCAGCCACACAAACACAAACCACTAAAACTTTGCAAAGAAAATGTAAAGGTGTGTTGCCAAAAATGTTATGTCAACAACGTCTGGTCTAACTCTGAATATCACATCATAGTTTTCCACATTGGGTATGGAAACACCTCACTGTGAGGGGAATATTTGTAATCTTTTTAAGTTATTTTTTTTGGCATTGTGAAGCCAAATATAAAGGTGCTGAATATGGGCAAAAATATCATCTGTCACCACCTTCAGTCCAAAAGTAGAGGTACGTTGGTATCAGCCTTCAAAAAGCTGGTCGAATCTAAATCAGAACATGCAGATCTGCCAACTGTCACTCTGGCATGTTGCCCTGTGAATTTCCACTGCTCATCTCATCTATAATCAGGTAAAATGAATATGTAGCGCGAATAACGTAATGTGTCAGCTGCCTCTGATACCATTCCGCTAAAAATAGCTGGCCTTGTGCAAATTAGAATGTGTTTTGTTTTGTTTCCTGCAGGCACGTCAGATTCTGGAGCGAGAGTACAATAATCTGCTGGCGCTGGGCACCGACAGGAGACTGGATGAGGTGAGCTCAACTATTACCCAAAATAGTGACCTCATACTGCTATGAGGTGAAATGTAATGATAAACAAAGCTTGTTAGTCATTTCAGAGCACTTTCAACAATTACACCAAAATAAAGCTAAAAAATCGGGTTTCCTTTAGTGTGTAAATGAAGCTGCCACATCATTAATGCACAGAGAGCATAAAATGTGTATTTAAATGTCTCAGACTGACTGAATTTTCATAAATTTCTGAGCATGTGATCACAACACATCTATCCATGATTAAAGGGCCTTCACATCCTTTATTCTACACGTCCAGCCAGTATCACAGTTGTAAATAATTTTTGTCCAGTTTTAATTAAAGATGAATAAATTCAAAAATAATTTAGCTTCTCTCTTACAATACCATTTTTGGGTTTTGAAAACAGACATAGTAAACCCACAGTTAAATGTCAACAATACAAGTCTGCAAACTTGAAAGGGTTCAAAACATGCCAAGATGCTTTTTTTATTAGTGATTTTATTTAATTTTTTTGTGCTTTGAAGTTTTTTGCCTGTCATTCCTTCCAATAACAAAACTAAAGTGAATGTTATTATTCTGTCCATCTGTGCGACGACAAGGATTTCCATGGTCCGTCATGGAGGAGGCAGTTCCCGCCCCGAGACGTTCACGGTATAAGTATGATGCCCGGATCAGCAGAAACGCTCCCTGCTGGATTCCGTCTCACCACAACGTCTGGTCACTCCCGGAGACTGCCCCCCGAGGGTAAGTGCCTTATGCACCTTATCTCACACCTCTATTCGCCCATTGGCAGATTATTTTCTGAAAAGTGGCTTTCAAAGGCAAAGGTTAAACCCAAGCACCACACCTGAGCGCAGGAGTTGCTGCTCTTTGCTGTGTTGTGACCATGTCTCTTGTTCTCTCTGACTCTGTGACGGCTGCTCTGCAGTCCTCTATGAGGCGCTGGATGACAGTCCTGACGACATGTATTTGGATTGGTTTCAAGGTCAGCTATGCCCCTCTGAAGGTCCTGGGCTTGTTGGCCCTGCGTGTATTATTACTCTACATATACTCCCTCCTCTTCACACAGTCTGCCAACCACTGTCCTGCTGTTATCTCTCCTTTTCTTTGTGGTCTCTCACCCTTGCGCCTCTCTCTCTCTTGAATCTCTCTCTCTCTACTACTCTTAAATCTCTCTGCTATCCAGCTCCAAGGGTATTGTTTTGCAGAGTTGCAAAATAGTTCTTAAGTCACCCTGGTGGTAAAAGCTAGGGGGTCAAGTTATGGATTAGGACCCATGCTTGCTGTGTAACCCTTGAAGTTACAGCAATAAAGCAGCAAAACAAAAGGTGGCTGAGCGGTGCTATGTAAGTTGGCCTGAATCAGGAGGTTTACATAGGCAATAGTACGTCTTGGATGTCTCAAGAACTCAAACTGACAGTTTGTGTCATTCCTCATCCCTCTGGTGTTGAAGAGGACACTGGCTGAAATAGGCTTTCGTTGAAGGATAATTCTGGGTTATTACAACTTGGTTTTGTAGTTTTGGCCATCATTTCAATTTGTTCTGATAATGTTCTTTAAGTAGTTGCTGAGGTCTGGGAATGCAGCAACATATGTTCAACATACTCTGACTGGTTGTAAAGAATTTAAATGAGCAAATTATCTAGACTACTTCATTTAAATGCAAAACTGAAAGAAAACTCGGACAAAACTTAGTTTGGACAGAAATGTTTGGCTAACCAGCAGATCCATTCAAAAACTATATCTAGTACCAATTGGAACGATGGCCAAAACTGCTCAAATAAGATTTAAATTTGCAAAACATCAACTCAGGGCTTACTTGCTCACTCATTCTGGAGCTTTCAACTGTAGTACAGTCTTAATTAGTAGATTTAGTTTGCTCAGCTTGTCTCGGAACTGTACATGTTCAAACTTTCACTTTCAAAGTTTGAATACTCCACTATATGACAACTGAGCACACAAAATCTGCTGATAATGACAGTGATACAGACAAAAGCGCCTCATAAGTAAATAAGTGGTCCTTAAATTGATTCAACTTTTGTTTCCAGGTCAGGAATGAACAGTGAAGCTCAACATCCAATTTGTAACGACCTTGAAATTATCCTTTTAAAAGGATGCGGAGTGTATCAGCAACTGTGTCTTTACTAAATGCCACCAAAGTTGTTAATACATGACTGGAAATCATCCGTCTGCACTGGCCAGTGTTCTCCTCTAACAAGTTGTTCCCAGTGACACTGAAACAGCCTTCCTGTGTTCCTCTGTCTCTATTCTCTGTACTCCCTGGTCTGTGACGTCCACAATACACTCAAATCCTGTTGCTGGTGTTATCCACTCAAAATTAAAACTTCCTTTGAGTGCGTGATACATGGCTTTCTCCTCTGAGGGTGACTCTACAAGTAATCTCTGTTGTGTGAGGAAAGTGTTTTGCTTGTGATCTCACTCATACCGTGTAAAGGACATCTAATCTTGTGGCACATGTCTGTGGAGGAATGTTTCCTTCTCACTCTGGGTCCATCTGATAAAGAGAAAGCTTTAATATTTACACTCAAAGATCGTTCTCTCTTGCTGTCTCCCCCTACAGTCGGACCCTCTGCGGTGCAGCGGCTGGACAGCTCCACGGTGAGAACCTACTCCTGCTGAGGGGAGGAAGAGAGGCACCTTAAACTGTACCCTGTATGTAACACAACACAGATTCTAGCTCTGTCAAATACACAGCTTTCCTCAGAAGTACTTAAAAAAGATATTGGATAAAAGAGAAGAGGGCCAATTGTTTCCCAAGATAAGCGTGTTTGTCGCATCAGCTTGGCGAGCCACTGCTGTGTTTTTGCCAGGTAGTTGTGATAAGGTGATAAAAGACAGCAGGGCTAGCAGCCAGCCATGGTCTCATACGGACATCTTCCCTTTAATGTCTGTCCAAAAAATGATGAGTTAGACACGACCGAGCTTTAGAAATCTGCTTCAAATAAACGAGGAGTTCTGTACCTTACAAAGAGATTAGTTAACAAAGTTAGTTTACGTGATTATGATTGTTCGAGGCTCCTAAAAATAGTCCCTGTGAGACTTTACAGATTACAAAGTGAGCTTGCCCTAGTTTCCTTTCCAACTGTTTCCTTTGTACTGCCAGGTGCAGTGAAAAAGTGTAATTTCTCATAAGTACTTGTTTTGATTTTGATATCTGACTACGCCGTCTCTCTGCTTCACAATTGAAAAGGAAACCAGATGCAAAAGCAAGCTGCAAAGATAACAGTGAGTTCTGCTTTGGATGTTCAGCATGAAAAGTCCAGGTGGACATGAGACTGTCGACTGTGTACAAAATGACTTCCTTGTTAACCCATTCACTGCTCCCTATACAAACGGCATGGTTAACTGTACAGTGAGCAGTGAACTGAGATTTTAGACATTTCTAAATGGTCACATTGCATCATCACTGACAGTTGTATTACAGAGCATTGCATTTTAGGATTGTTAGCAGAGAATGGTGAATATGAAAGTCTTATTTGTAACAAGGTAAGGCACTGAACTTTTCTTACAACTTGAAATGTAGATTGTATTTACACAGAAAGTCAAATGACAAACCCCACTCAAAAATATTATTCAATTCAAATTCAAGTCTCAAACTTTACTTTAAAGAGCACCAGCCTGTTCTATCCCTAATCTATGCCAATAGAAAGAACATGCAAATGTGCATCTGACAGAGAAGCTATTTTGATACAAGATAACTTCAAAAATTCATCAAAATCTCTCACCATACACTTGCACAGTGACACAGGTCTGTAGGCTGCCATAGGTACATTTATTGGTTAAGGCATCTGGCTGCATTGAGCCCATTTTAAGTCCTGCACCAGTATCATTATTGTACTGTATTGTATTGTGCTGAGGTTAGAGGCACAGTAGACAGCTAATAATGATAAAATGCTGTGACTGCAGGGTTATCATATAAGATAAGAGTGTTAGGAAAATAAATAAAACAACAGCTAAGGGGAGAGATAAAGTGGAGTAAAAGCAGAGCAGAAGGGGTTCTATTCAGTGGGGAAAAGTGTGTGCAAGGTACACCTTCATAACCATAAATTTTATGTTTCCAAAGAATTTGCTCATCCCATTGAACACCCTGTGGGCTGTTTCTAATGCTTTCATCAGCTTATTTTTTTATAAGTACTCCCACGCAGCAAAAAAGACAGAATACAGTGCAAAGTTCAGGGAGAGCAAAGGGGTTGAATTCTGGTACAGTACATGTGCATAAGAAACTAAATCTGATTCTATTTAACTATTTGTTTACGGTTGTATTACGGACTCACCCTCAGCTGCTGACTGTATTTACAGTTTTCCACTGCTTCGAGACGTCGGCACCAAAAACAAATGCATATAAGATTTCCATAGAGGTACCCAAAAAAAAACTCTCTTCAGACTCCGATTTTTAAGATTATGTTTGCACAGGTATGTACTTAAACATATAGAAAATCACAGTATAGGGTTATAGGATGTAACTATACACACACCAAGGTGAAAATTTTGAATATGCAGTACGTGTTTCTGAAAATATGTGATCCATCTTGTTTAGGGATGCTGAAAGGAAGGTCAAAAATTACTTTACACATACTTCCAAAGTCACCTTTCCAGCTTCAAATCGTAATGAGCTGTGATTCAGTTTTTTTCCACCTTCTTTTTAGAAACCTCCCCAGTTTTGAGCTTTTCATACAACACCCCATTAAAAACTACTCATTCTGTTTTTCTTCAGGTACAGTTCTGAATGGAGATTAACTAGGGGAGCTGCTGGATAGGCCAACCTGCCGAGGAACAAACCATTCTGACGACATGCACTGCCAAGAAGCCCTGCTCTCTCTCCTCTCCTCTCTGACCCCCTTTCCCGACCCTCCTCCCCGCCCCCATAACGTGGGCACCAGATGCCGGTGCTAAACTGTCCTGCAGGCTACCCTGTTGTCACCATTTCTACCTTTTACATGTACAGTAACTTGTCAAAGCATAACGTACTGTGTATTTCTTCTACAGGAGATGTGTAGGTTATCTGTACATAAATATGCCATTTTTTAATATATACACACATCTATGTATAAAAAGATATTCAGAGTTTGTGCAAAAAAATGTCCCTGCCACCTCATTTAGTGGACCATAGATTAATATATGCTGCTCTTAAACTGTCTCCATATTACCCCCTCCCCTCTAGATCATTTTGTACATATGGTTTTATTTTTTCATTGTGCTGATGATGAACCTGTGCTGCACCATAGAGAGAGGAAGAGACTGGATGGATGTTGTGTGAAAATCTGCCCTCTAGTGGTGTACACAAACCACTCTGAGCCCCATTTCTGGCACCAACAAACTTCATAATCCTTTCTTATGGACTCGCTGTCATAAAAAGGAGCATTTTAAGAGGACACGTCGACGCACTGGAACGACATGACAAGCACTTTGATACAACCGCATCAACTCAATGGACTATTCAGTAGCCAAGGACAAACCAAGAGATGCCATCGCTCTCTGAAGTTGCACAAAAACTTCTTCTCAGAGAACAAAAGAAGCAGGACGTCGTTCATAGAACCTGTCACTTGTTGTACTGTATGTTTTGTCAGGCGATACATTAACACAAAAGGACAACTACACACTCAGCCAAGCTGGCCTTCTACCCAACTCCTCAGACACTATGTTAACAGAACAGTGGAAATAACTGAAAGACAGACTGCTTTAGCTCATAGTGTGTGCGTAGAGTGTATATGACCATGTTGAAGTGAGGTGACTTTTAATGACAAAAACCTGTTGCTTGCCGTGACTTACATTGGTGTAACTGTTAACTCTTTGTTTCTGTCAGAGTTTCCAGGGCAACCTATTGTACAGCCCTGTTATCTGTCTTTTAGTTATTTCTGACGGACGACTCCAACAAGTCTTACGCTTTTAATTTGTTTTTACATCTTCAATTTGCACGAACAATGAATCATTTTATTTTGTGTCCATTTTTTTAATTTATTCTTGTACTTTGGTCAAAACTAAGTGGTGAGCAAGCAAATTTTCATTGTCAATAAAAAAAACTACTGTCAGTGAACGAGTTGTCTTCATAAGGATTATAGCTTGATCGTCATTATGTCTACAGTACATGTACATTGCCTCTGTTTATTAATTATAAATGTGCCAAGCCTGTAGTGCAGTACAGGTTCACATTAGTATTCAGATTACATACAAATAGAGCGTTAATTTCACTGTTACAAATGGAAAAATGTACCCTTCTTCATAGAGTAAGTGGAGTCAATGTCTACCTCCAGCTTGACTTAGAAAAAGAATAATAATCATTAATTTTACTTCTACTTTTAGTTCACAGTTCATCCCCAGTGCTGCAAAAACTGCCTGGGGCCAAATTTATCCAACCTCAGTTTTTCTTTGTCTTCCAACAGATGAGTTCAGGATGCCCGAGGGCCCAGGACTTTTTCTACCTGCCGCTCGATGTCTTTGAACACTTCTGGGTCCTCGATGGTTGGAGTGATCTGTGGGGGAAAAAAGTTCCTTTAAAATTCTACTGGCAAAGCTAATTTAAAAACAATAAAATATTAACGTGGTAGAACCTGCTGATTAAAATGTAATTAAAGCAATTTTTGGACGATTAGCAAAGTCAGTTATGCTTAAATAATTGCACTCTACAATGCAGACATTGTTTAATTCTTTCATTCAGATAACTTTTTTCAGGTTTTATGGCTGTATCCATGGCAACCATGTATGTAAACAGAAAGTATGGTTTTCTCAGTTTGTCATCAGCTTCTCTCTTGAGGCCTTTAGCACCTGATCAGCAGAAAACTGAGTCAGTAACTATAAACAGATGAAATCTCAAATGAGCCCTCAGTTCTATTTAATGAGTGCGGGGCCTGCTAATGCAAAACCATTACTCAAATTCTGAATTGCAAAATGAGCTTTACAGTCTCCTGAGCGGCTGTAAATCTTTGCACAAGGGACGGAAAAAAGAAAGTAAGTGTAAACAATTTCCCCTTACCCATTTTATCCTGTTGTACCTAACTTTTAAATTAAAAGGGTTAAGGGTTACCTAAAATTAGAGAGGGGAATAATGCACAAAATATTTCCCTGAGAGTTGTGTCGTACCTTGTAGGGCTTGCTGTTGACCAGGTTGGCTAAAGAGGAGCGAGGGATCTTGCCAGAGCGTGTCTTAGGCAAACCTCGGACAAAAAGCACTTTCCTAAAGGCAGCCACTGGTCCAACGGTGTCTCTCACAAGCTTCACCATCTCATTTACGATCTCCTCTTCAGTTTTCTGCACACCTGAGACAGACAGCACATGTTCTTTTAATGCCATCTGGAATTTAACTTTGGATATGGTCTCCATTTTTTTGATACGGATACCCAAGGAGTTGTAACTTTTGTGACTACTTTACTACTGCTATACTATACATGTGTCATGCCTCACCATTTTTGAGTACACACAGGGCCAAGGGAACAACACCCTTCAGCGTGTCCTCTAGACCGACCACAGCACAGTCCCCGACTGCAGGATGCAGCAGCACTGACTGCAAAGCACACACATACATACATTAGAATATCACCAAGAAGAGTTCAGAAAATCTTTTTATCACCTTCTCTGTAATCGTTTTCCTACCTCCTCCAATGCCCCAGCAGATAGCCTGTGGCCGGCCACGTTGATGACATCATCAGACCGTGACATGATATAAAGGAAACCCTCCTCGTCCACAAAACCTGCATCCATGGTGTCATAGTAACCCTGAGGTGGAACAGCAAGGAATGACTACACTTTTTTTGTCATTAGGGGTTGTTTTTGTTGAGGTTTTGTTTCAATTCTTTCATTCAAACCTCACAATGGCTGCAAAAAGTGGTCCTGTAATGAAAGATATTACCACTAGAGGGCCACATTTTATCAAATACTCATCACCACCCACTCTACTACATTATTAATCCAGCATCATAAAAAGAAAATTGAACAGAACAAATACAAATGTTCTTGGATAAATTCAAGTTTTTCTCTCATTTCAATAAATCAGACAGCTGGGTTTCATGTCGATAAACATCGCAATGTAAGGAAATAATGACACATCTTACTGGAAACTTAGAGAAGTAGAGCTTCTTGAACAGATCACAGTTCTGCCACAGTGACAACGCTGCACCAGGTGGTAAAGGTAGCCTTGAGGAAAAAGATGTAAAAAAAATAATTTTAGCTCTATTCCAATATCTCTCTTTAACACTTTGCTTCTGAAATAAAAAAACAAAGATGACTCTACAAGTCAAATAAAAAAATACATTAAGCTTCAGATTTGGTTGAATGTCCTTTAAGATTTGAATCATTTTAAATTCAGTGAGCATTAAGAGCAGTCCATCCGATTTTACCTAATAAAACTACAATGATGTGTGAAGATGGATAACAGTCTAGAGACACAGCCAGACTCTGCTAGATTTAGCCTTGTCTGATACACACACAGACAGCAGATAGCAGAGCTCTGTCTCTCAGTCTTTGTTTATCCAGAGACTACCAGTAATCCCCCATCTTGACCAAGGTCTTGACCAGATGATCCCATTTCCCAAGTCTGAACCCTAAACATGCCTCTGCATAGATTCATTTCACTACAAGGAGAATATTCAAACACACCAGAAATCTCCTTCAGACTATGGCTGCCTGCTTCTCATATTAAGAGTCTGTCAAACTGGTGAGCCCTTCCTATGCATAAAATCTACACTGGAAATCATAAGATGTATAACAAAAGCAAAATAATATCTTGACAAACACAGTCCTTAGAAGCCATAACACATTATAACAACCTTACTCTGTAAATACTGAATATGATTTTATAAAGCTGTGTATATAGCTTTTGATCAAACAAAGGGGAACACAGACTTTCTGGCTACAATCAGGAAGTACAGCTGTTCCCGTCTGTTTACAGCTCTACCTGTCGTCATCCCTGGGTGCACTGTACATGTGAATTCCTTGGAAATCCCCCTTGTTTGGCGCCGAGTCAATACCAATAGTAGCAAAGAACAGGGGAATGGAGTTGGAGAGTGATAACAGATAGGTAGCAGACTGGAAGATAAGACAGCACAAAAGGCTGCTGGAGCTTTTGATGAAGTCCACTTTGCACAACAAGCTCTCTTACACAAACGGACACACGTTTTATTCTCCAACCCTGGCAACAGACTGGAGTGAGGTTCTTTGGAGTCGGATACAAGCTGCCTAACGGTGAACTATTAAGATTAATGACTAAAAGACTCATCCCAATGAACATTGAACAAGGCTTTGTTACATTTTAGATGTGTGTACATGTGTGAATGACTAAGCCACTCATATGGCTGTGAACATAACCACTCAGCTTACCTCACCACAATATTTCCCAGGGTTCTTGGCTCTACCTCCTGCATGTCATCATCGATCACTGTGACTAGTGGAAAGGGAGAAGCACGAAATTCATATTCAGAGGCGGTCATCACCTACTGGCAAACTGGAGCAGCAATACTATTAAATACTCTGCAGGGAATTGCAAGCAGTTGCTAAGTTTTATCCATTTCTGCTATAGTTTATCTGTATCTGTAATTGAGGGGCAGCAATTTTGACTTACATTAAAATAATGAAAGTAAAATGAAATTACAAAATATAGAAATACACTTAAAAGAAATGAGTAGGAATGGTTGGTTTGTGTTGTGTGTACTGTACCTGGAATGTGGATCGACAGTTCTGACTCTTACCATTGTAACCTGGAACAGGTTTGCCAGCCTGACCTGCAGGTGGCGTGAGTGAGTTCCCCAGCCCAATACATGAGGAGGTGATGGCAGAGCCAGTTTCTGATGAGAGAGACACAGAAAAAAGAGGTACATGAAGACTATGATCCGTGTGGGAGAGTAATAACATTTCAGTCAAAACACGAGCACTGGATCTGTGGTGTAACGCTACAGTTTTGACACAACCTCATGGTTGTCTGGCTTTTCTTCTCTCTATGCAAATGTTCAACCTAATGGTGGGCTGATCAAAATAGCATGTGTGGTTGCATTGCTTCTGTGAGAGGCATTAACCTACATAATAAAAAACTATGACAGCTCCTATGGGCTCTCCATGACTCTGCCAACCCACAGTGCTCCACTTACAGCAAAGACTTGCTTGTGTGTCAAAGCCCACCCAGAGAATGAGTAACAGAATCGATTCAGCTCAGTAAGCAAGATTACAGGAGAAATCACACAGCAGCAGAACAGCCCAAGCTCAGCATCTGTCTTCCATGTTACACAGAAATTTGAAAACACTTTACAGTCACTGGGTGGTCGTCGGTTTCTCTGCTTAATACAAAGATGCAGCCGAATGCTTCCATCTACCCGTCATGTTTTCCTCCCAAGCAAAGAGTTTATTTACCTCAGCCGGAGCTCAACTAACGTGCACACAACAGGTGATAGACAACACAAAATAACATTCAACACAATGGATTATTTTCTACTGTATATGTACATAATCTGCCTGTTTGCTTATGTTTTTCGACTATCTGTAGGATCATGCCATTTGCACAAATCAATCTTACAAACAGGACTCAGAGCTTCACTGGCTGTCCAATTAAACATTACATCAGACATGTGACTATGTTTCAGAAACAGTAAGCCCTTTGGCTTTTTGACACTAATAGCGTTAAAACAAGAGGCGGATAAATTATCTAATGTGCTGCCATTTATCTTCACTGACATGCAAATCTATGCACAAGCTGTTCCAAAAGGTAATCAGATATCATCGACCCTATAGGGACTGCATGCGGTGTAAATATGATGTTTTTGTCATGTATTGTTTTTGAGATATTGTGGCCACGAGTGTCATGGCATTTTCCCCTGTTAATATGCAGATTTATGCAGCAAGGTGCACTAAAACCGAATCAGATCAGTCATTGCACAGGGAGGGAAGTAAACAGTTTCAATCATGTACCCTCCTAAAATATGCAGTCAGCGGCTGTGCCGATGGCAGAAGTGACTTGTCTTCTGAGAGGGCAAAGGCGAATGGCAAAAGCTTCAAGCTAGCAGGCCAGCTATGCAAATGACAGCTCAGTCAATATGACAAAAAGGCATCTTAAGACTCCTCATTAAACCTTGAGGGAGAGCTAAGGCAACAGATGACTGGGGCTGGGTAACCAGGGTTACACAACTGTCAAATACAGACAGAAAGACTGAGCTGTAATGAGAAACGAGCCACCAAATTGGCTTAAAAACAAAGGGACAAAATGTTACATCTAGAATTAAAGGTGCTCTGTGGAGTTTTCTTGTAAGCAAGGTTTTTGTTTACATTCAGTGTTACTCAGCAAAATGCATTGTCCGTGTTTTTGAGGTCTAACAAACATGTTGAATGTAGGGCTGTAACGATATATTGCAAGACACTTAAATTGCAATATAAATATGTGAAGATTCGGTGAGATGAAATGAATTGTGATACTGCTTTAAAACATCAGAAGGCGCCATCTATTTTCCTACGTCATTCATGTCAGTAGCTGTGTATCAAGGTGTAAAGACATGGCCCGAAGAAAGTGAGGATTCACCATCCTGTTTAAAATCAGAGGTTATGGCAGCTTTTTGAACTTTTAGGGAAGCCCCTAAGTCAGAAAATGATAAGGGTAAAAACATAACAGACTATTTTCAGTTTCACTTTTACAAAGTAAAGGAAATATCATGCACACAGCCTTCCTAATAAAAAGAGAAAGGAGCAGGAGAAGATATAAGGGAAAATATATTATGCCCATTTTTATCTGAGAAACAAATTCAATTTTTTTTAGTCATAATTCATCTTCAATGTAATTTTGTTACAAAAAATCATATTGTGCATCCACTATGCTGAATTGTATCAAAGTTAGTTGAGTGTATTGTTACATCCCTAGTTGAATGCATGCCTTCCTTATAAAACACTTGCAAAACAAGCATTGTTAACATCCACATTTCTGGGTGCTTTGCTGCCAACAATCGATAAGTACCTATTCAACTACATGGGGATAGGTTTTAATTGTAATAAGATGAATGCAGTGTCATAATTTAGGATACAAAGCATGAGATCACAAGAGAGTCCTTTGGGCAAAATGAGAAGAAGGATGTCCAGATCATGAAGTATCTCTAAGGTAAGATATCTTAGGGAAGTATGGGACGTGAGGTCAACATGGACCAAGACAAAATCATTTCCAGCATCTGGTCAAGGTATCAGTTCTATCAATCAAACTGGATTTAGACTCCCTCTTATCTCTGCAACTCATCAAACAAGTGGAAACGGCTATAGACCTGCTTCCAACTTCGACACAGCAGGCTTCAAAGACATGAGCTCATGGGCAGGAGGCTTCTGTTGGTTGAGGAGGAGGGGGATTAAGTTATCAAATGAAGAGAGGGAGGAGAGTTGAACAAGTTACTCAACCGCAGTGGCCTCTGAACTGGCAACCACGTACTCCTCATTTATCAGTGGCAGGTTAGCCGCTCCCTGCAGGGTTCAAAGGCCGTCACTGTCAGCAGAGACAGCATTCAGCACAAATTATATAAAAAAAACAAAAAAAGTTTAGTCCCGCCCACCTGGTCAGAGAGCAAGGTCACGGCAGAATCATGACAGACCCCCAATCCTGCCCTTTGCTTTCCCCCCGGGTGTCTAGCAACGCACTGCAACATTTATGGCTATCATATAATATGAATGGAACTAGAGCAAAGGGGAAATACTGTAACCTTTTTTTAAGCTAACAAGTTTCATGGTGTGGGGTTTCTAGGTCAGTATTGATGCTTTTGGATTGATGTAAGTTTTAGGTAATACTTTTTTGTGGAAAAAAAAGGCAAGGCTCTATGACCTGGATGGACCTAGACGACTTTATCTTATCCATTTTAAGTAACGAGCCAATATTGGCAAACCGGTATATCGGTCTGACGCTGAAGGACGTCATAAGGGTCCTTTAAAAGCTCCTCTGAATTGCACGTCGATTAGGGCTCAACGCAACCACTGAACCGTGTCAGCTTGAGTGGAGTGTTTAAACTTGGCTGTTTACAGCAGGAGCCAGGGCTCGCTGGCGGTGATTCAGGCCCAGGGAGTAAATTCAAAACCCAAATGAAAAAAGACAATATAATTGGACCTTGACATTTTACAAGGCATACAGGAAGACAGCGAACGGGCAGTGCAGCTTTCAGGCAAGAAATCAAACCTTTACAAAGCAAAAGATCTCAATAACAATTAGTTGCATCACTAAAACATTTTGTCCTCACATTAACGTGAAAGATGGTAAGCTGAAAAGAACTTGTTTCTAGAGGCTGACTCAGATGTTTGCCAAGAACTCCGGTTCCTGCTTCAGCCCACAATATGGAGGCATAACAGATGCTAACACAGCAGTTTTTGTGCGTTTGCTACACCCGTGACTCAGAGGGAACATTTCTTAATTTTTTTTTCTTAAAACATCTCAAAGAAATTGTGCTTATCAGTTTATCAGCAGAGGTCAACAGAGGTTTGCAACAAATTCGAGAATTCGATTATTACTTCAACTTCACGCTACTGATGTAGAAATATTACTATATGACACCCTCAGCACTACACTATGATCTCCCCAAGGAAATAACTCACCAGTATGTAGCATGAAAATCTGTCCAAACTGTGTCTATTTAAGGATCAAGACGAAAACTTCCTTGAGGTGAAACAGAGAAAATACTTCCACTACTACTATTCTGGTCACATTGTGCTTAGGAGATTAAATATGCCGGGTAAGAAAGGTAGACAGCACAGGCTGAGACAGGTGAGTGAACGCTACAGGGGAGTGAAAAGGACTGAAAACATCGTCTGTGGGCTTGAGTCGATCACACACACACACACACACTCTCAAGCTGTGTGGTTGTCTGTCTGCTTGTCTGACTGACTGGTTGAGAGTCTTTGCTACACACACACAAAAATCCACCTTGGTATCAGTCTTTTTCTTTTCTTTTGCTCCTTCTCGCTCCCTAGCGCTCTCTTTGCCTCTATACACAAACAAATCAATCTTCCTTCGACCTGTTGGAGATGAGCTTGGCCAGTGAGAGGCATTCTGAGTGTGATGAATGGGTTGAGGGAGGGTGGAAGGGTTGTTGGAGGATGCATTGGAAGAGCGCAATGGGCAATACGGTGGCGCCTTTTCAGCTGAGAAGGTGCTATTGAACAGCCGTGCTCATTACTAGTAGCTTCTCTGATCCTCCATTCTTTTCTCTGCAACTCCTCGACCACTCGACTTCTTTCTACAACAGATGAAATACCTGTGTTCTCGTCAAAGGATGTAACCCTGCCCTTCCACTCCTACACACCAACTTAAGCATAAAACCAACTGGTGCTGAACACAGGGTCAATAGGGTGTGGATGGGATTGACTACATCATGACTACATTATGACACATTATGACACATTATGGAACCTGAAAAGGGAGGAGAGAGAGGCACAGTTGTAACTCGAGTGTTTTGCAATATGTGCTGAAATGTTGATTCACAGAAATAAAAAGAAAAAGATTGCATCATTCATGAGTGTGCCTTGCTATGCCTACCACATTTCAATTCTAATGTGCTGAGCCACGGGCCAAAATACAATTGAAAATGTGTAACTGTCCAAATATTTATAAATAAGTATATAAGGAATTTGAATGTTGCTGCTCCACTGAAACATTTAAATTAGTGTCAGGTGAATGGTGCTGCTTTGCTTGCACCTGCTACCTGATGGCAGGTTTGTAAATCCCTCTCCTAATTGGGCTTCTGTATTAATGTTCACCTTGAATAACAGACCAAATGCAAAGCACAAGCAAAAGTTAGAAATGGCATTGAGTGCTTTAGCTTGTCAGAGATATTTTGCTTCTTGGTGGGCGAGCACTGAAGCTAAATCTTACCTACCAGTATAACACACAAACAAACTTAAATGTGTGGGTGAAAGCACTCATTACTTAACGTGTGATGCGTAAACAACATCCGTGTCAGAAATAGCCATGGGCCTCGCTTTCTGTACATCATACATATGCACAGCAGTGCTCATAGTTGGCCTGGTGATGCGTGGTTGCTGGGGTAACTCCGGGGCTAAACATGAGATGGTCGACCCAAGGTCATTTGAAAAGACGGTGTGGTGTAGGAGGATGAGAGGATGAGAGGATGAGAACAGATACAGTGAGAATAGATAGACAGATAGAAGCTGCTGGGCTTGTACTGTACTGTAAAAAGTTTTGTTCTTTTGTTTTTCTTCTATAATACATGTTTCAATTTCGCTTTCTTCAGACAAAAACAAGAATCCATCTACCTCATATAGAATGGTAGTCAAAGGGAAACACTACGAACATCTGAAACAGGTAATCATAAATAATACCTTTGCAGCATAGTAGAGAAATGCACATACCGATACAAAACATGTCTAGCTTCAAGACGGGCGAGCATGGTGTTGTGTTATTTCCCTGCTTTTTTTGTCTAAGAATGTGGGTCAAAGAATGACTGACGACCAAATCTTACTACAAACCTGTGGGATTAGTTCTGCTAGGAGTCTGTGTTAAACAATGCAACTTAACAACAGCTCGGGCTAAGACCATCAATGACTGTTTGCTGAGGAGCCAAACACTAAAGGAAACACAAGGGTTGGTTAGCCAAGCCATTCTGATTGGACTGAATAATAAAATGAAGACAAATAACAAGTGAACAAAAGTAAAAAGAGAGAAGAGAGAAAGTAAAGTGTGTGGGGAATCAGAGTAGGTTGCAACTGCAAAAGGTTGGTGATGCTGCCCACCAAAGAAAGGCATGAAAGCAAGATGAGCAATCACATAGAACGCGTGCACACGTGCACACACACACACACACACACACGCACGCACCTAATGTGCTCTCGCATTTACAATTCGGACTCTTCAAGGGATAATTTCATTCCATCAGCTAAAAACATTGCCTCCCTTATCACTTTTCAGACAGCTCGGCTCGTTTGTTCAGAGCTAAGTTTATGCATACAAATTCACTACTTAACTTGCTAATGAAAGACCCCCGTCTTGTGCCTTAGAAACCTCTGCAGACAAATGCTACAATGGCTTGGAATGAATGCCAGACGAATTCCCAGGTTGGAGAGCTGATGACAACAGCCCCCAGTAAACAACGAGGTAACACAAACGTGGCACCTCGGCTCTTGGAGATGTAATTACAGGATCCGCGGCATCTGTGCTACTGTCTCCGCAGCAATGTAATGAGACCAAGAAAGCGACAGCATCGTTTTGGTGCTTGGTGTTGAATGACATGAAGCACAAAGCCAAGGCTCCAATGCATCTCCCAAAGCTGGGCAACAGAACACAAAGGTTACATGACTCAGGAGCAATTTTACTGAAATGAAATGTATTCTGATTTGTTTTTTTAAAAGGAGAAGCTGAGGGACTGGGATATGTGGAGAAAAGTCCTGGGAAAGAATACCAATAAGGTGAGGGGAAAAAATGGGTGGTCTTTTTTTTATTATTGTAGTTCATACATTTAAAACAGCAAATATGCACTATAGGTAACTGAAATGTACATTTAAAATAAAGGGTTGTCAACAAGTTTCACCAGGAAGGCTAACAATTAAACTTAAGGTAGTTTAGGTTAAGGCACAAAATCATCTTGAAGAAGGCTTCAAGAGGAACTACTGGCACCTACGGCATGAGCTATGGGTATGGTAAAAGTTGTGTTTGACGACGTGTGTGAGAAGTGACTGTTGGCAGCTGCTAAAGAGGTTAGC
>NW_023339652.1:4768837-4808339 GCF_004916995.1 Morone saxatilis | reverse complement strand
TGGTTCTGTTTAACAAACCATCTGCAATGCAGTCAGGTTAGAATATTGGTTTTATATGAGGTGGCACACTTAATGTACAAATCATGAACATTTCAGTATAGTCAATATAGGCCCTTCGTAGAGGGGCGGAAAACACTTTTTTTATATTTTATTGCCGGAGTGCAAATATTGAACAAAAATATAGTGGTGGTGCTGTGGTTGCAAAACCTAGCTTTCTTAATGAGGTCTTTCACAATATTTCTCAGGCATGAAGGGGTTACAACCAATACATTAATAAGTAGACCACTGTAAACACATGCTGCAGGTGGTGGTATATTCAGATTTAAATCAATATTATAGAAGTAAAATACCTGTAAATATTCCTGCTGAGGTTTTGGTTGCAGGTTAAGATTCCTTCGCAAGCCAGTGTATTGCTGTCTATGTGCTGAGTAAGTGAATGCTGGGCTGTTAAAAGCCTGTTTTTCTTCAGCAAGGATGGTGTTTTCAAGGAGGCTGTAAAACTGCCATTCACCTTCAGAGGCTCTCACTTTTTCCAGGAGGAGGAGGAGGAGGAGAGGAGGAGGAGAGGAGGAGGAGGAAGATGTGTGGAAAACAATCCTGTGCCAGCACTGCATTTGGCAATAACCAGGGGGAGAAATTGTCAATTCTACGATTTATCTATATTATTATAAGATAGGTGCTTTGAGTTCACTTTTTTAAAGATAATTCCATTTCATGTACAAAGGCATCTGCTATCTGTCAGACACAGAGAAACAAAGACAAACAGAGAGAGAAAAAAAGAAACAAAGACAAACAGAAACACAAACACCTAAAACACTACTGTAAGTCCATCCGCCACCACTCACTGGTGAGGCAGCCAAACCCTGCCAACTGGAAACACACATTTGTTGCCAGGCAACACCAGTGACATCAGCAACCTCCATTCTCACCCCCCTCCACCCCCTGCCAATGGCACTTGGGTCTTAAAATAGCGCACAGATTATTATCAGGCTTCAAAATGGCAGACATTTTCTCATATGCACATAAAAGGAAGTGAGCTGGGCTGCCTGTGGCTTCAGGTGGCTCAAAGGTGAAAGATTATGCACGCGTCACAGTCTTGAGTGGGTGGGGGTTACCAAGTGGTATTAATGTATGTGTGCGTGCATGTGAAAGAAGCATATAAACAAAAACAATATAATGGTAAGGAAGGTAAAGGGTAGAGACGGAGGAGAAAGAAAAAAGAAAGAAAGCAGTGTGGTGTAATGTCTGGGTTAATGGGACAGGATGAATCAGCACATCAGATGACAGCAGGAGGCTGAGAAATGATTGAGTCCGCTGCACATGGGAATAACGAGCACACCAATCACTTCCACTCTGTATCAGAAAACTAATCCTGCCTGCACCAGCCGAGCGTTCCAGAGTGAAAACTAATCAACGAGCTAAATTGGTCAAATTAGTCAAATTCTTGTCTGTGAGCTTGTTAGCACAATTAAATATTTCCAACAAAGAATGTACTAATTTGGAGTTGCATGCAATCACTGACAAACATGTATGTTTGACAAATACAATATCAACTGGTGCGATGCAAAACTATTTGTATATGTATTCCAGAAAATCCCCTGAAATCAAAGCCTGCTGGCAATATTGTTTTAAATCTAAGGACCTGAGACAGGCTTCAATCTGTGAACTCCCCTCAGCTGTACGTCATGCTGCCTCTCTCCACGGCACCATCACAGCAAACTGGCTGTTTTCTGTCAGCGAACTTACTTTTGTTTTTCCAACCAGGGCCTTGTGCAGATCTAAGGAGAGCTCTGTTAGGAGCGCCGCTAGCTCTTTGTGTGATGCAACTGTTTACCAATCTGCAGGGATACACAGTTGGCTGAGAGGTAAGGAATGGCCCCAGGGGATGGATGGGAAAATGATGCGAACCAAACCCTGAGCCGCTTTTAATCTTTTCAGCGGTATGCGCCTAGCAGAGTTGATGAACTGTTTCCAGCGTTGGGAGATGATGTCAAGGATAATGAATTGGATGATGCATCCTTTAACAGAAGATGGAAAACACACAACTCTGTTTGATAAATAAAGAATTCTACAGTGATGATACAGCAGTTATATACTGAGGAGCTGGAGAAAACACTTCAAAAGTCTGTCAGAGAGAGGCATCTGGGGTAAGGGGTAAGCATTTTAATCAAAAATAAAATCAAGTGACAAATATTTTATTTTATTTATTATTTAGCCAGGGACCTTCCACTTAAAGTGAATTGAAAATAAACTGCATGTTCTTCAGCTGTCAACAGATACACTGGCTCACCCACTGAGAGCTGTAAAAAGCTGAGAAGCAACCCTGATGCAGGCTACTGTACTACATCTCCAAGGACCATTTTCCCCCATTCCTTCCATTAATAAAAGACATTACAATTGCAAATAACGTTACGCAAGACTTTCTTCTTATTCTTAGTCAAGGTCACAGCAGTGAAGCAGTCAACTTTTAACAATTGTTCACCATAACACAGGCTGAAAACCTGAGGATAAACGACATAAAATGCAGTACCTCAGTACATAGCTCTATACTCAGATTTTAGATCAACAAATCCAGGTATGTTGCTAAACTGTTACCTGAAATCCTAGCGGAACTCTTACATACTTCAAAATTGTTGTATGCCAGTCTGTTCGCATACGCTTCTCATCATTGCTCATGGTGCTCGTTTTCTCACCATCGATTACAGTTTTCAGCTGCTGAATATTACATTCCAGGATTACAAGCATGCAGCTAGAAAGATTTATGAGCAACTGCACTGGTGATTGATTTTGTTCAATTTCTATCTAGTGACTACAAAGAGCAAAGCCCCGTACAAGTAGAGAGACAGATCTATCGATATTTATAGATGAAAACCAAATGTGCGAGAGGGGGACTTAAAAAGACTGTCACAAGTTTGAAAAATTTGTTGATTGGAAGCCAGAAGAAAACAAACTCTGCTTTTTAGGTGTTTTGTCTATAATGAGTTTCTTTAGGAGGAGTCTGTCTCTCGTGTCTGTGATGAGTAAACTAGCCTTGAATGCTAAACTGCTTGCCATTGAGCAAGTTGCTTCCCTTTTGAGAGGGGGAGACGAAGGAGAGTTGTCAAGGGAGCGACATTGCTAAAAGTTGCATGATCGATGTCCTGTCTCCAGGGAGACGGTCGAACAGTGCACCGTGACACTCCATGCAGGGTGACTCATAAACTCAGTACAGGTAGAATGAAACTGTACACAAACCCCTACTGACATTTGATACTTGTGTGTGAGTATAAAAATACTGATACATTCAAACTGTTTAAACAATGCATTATAGAATCACATTGTATGAGGTTTTTGGAAGATGTCAGTGCTGCAAAGTAATCAAGGTGGCATTCATTTATCTTTCTATTCCCCTAAAGAGGCTAAAACCAACAATTAACTTATGCTGATAATAACAAGCTGCACTGCCTGTGTTGAAAGAATTGAGCAATATATGTCACCCATATTGTTGTACTACAAGTTCTGGGCACACATGCACAAGCTATACAGGCTGGGAAAATACTTGTTAGTATGAAAAATTATCCTTCCAGGAATTTTTTTTTTTTTTTAAATATAAAACTGACTGCACAACAATATGCAACTGTGCAACTGTTACAACAACGTGGATGTGGAAAAGGTGAACTCAAACAGCTGAAGACAAACTCTGAAAAGTTGTTCTGTTTCTTCTCTAACTTTAGAAGGAAATGACAAACTAATGATTTATGAATTATGTATAACAACAGTCTCGGTCACCCACGCGCTTGAAGTCAAACTCCCTCAGACAAACAAAGAGTAAAGAAGTGAGACAAGGAGTGACCCACTCTACCGTGAAAAGGTGGAAAACACATTTGGATTGCAGCGCTGGCCGCCAGCTGCCAGTTATTGAGTTTAGTAGGGGGTGAAGAATCCAATGGGATTTACACATCTAGACAGAAATCAAGAGGGCGCCAGGGGTTTTTCTCCAACTCAATAAATCACCTGGCTAGGATGGCCACTAAGTGTGACAGGATTTTGTTTGGGTGTGTGTGTGTGAGAGAGAAAGGAAGTGAGATTCAACTTGTGAAACAAACAACCCTATGTTCAAGTAGAATGAAATGTTATCTCACAAACAATGAAGCTACAGAGAGAAAGATGGGAATCAACAGCTTTGTTCTGCACATCCAAGCTAGTGAAAGTGTTAGCGGGCGGCTGTGGCTCAGAGGCAGAGCGGGTCGTCCCCCAATCAGAAGGGTTGTTGGTTCGATCCCCGGCTCCTCCTGCCACGTGTCCGAAGTACTCCTTTGAGGCCAAGATACTGAACCGCACCCAAAATTGCGCTCTGATGCATAGGCATTCTGCTGTTGTGCGATGAAGTGTGTCAGCTATCGGATACTGAGCTTATCGTTTTCTGTTCGACCTCTTGGACTTTGCCATCCACTGTGTGAATGTTGTGTGAAAGGCGTGCCATAGTGGCCACCGTAGTGTAAAAAGCCGGGCTTTTGAGTGGCTTCGGAAAGAGCTAGAAAGGGCCGCTATTACCTTGTGCTCAGATTTATGCAGGTCCATATACCATTTACCATTTACCATTTAGTAAAGTCCAACCATCTGCACTGCCAGTCAGACACAATCTAAGAGGGAGGTTCAGGTAGAGAGCATAGGATGTATTCTACATAACAGAGTAAACAACTAAATCACACAGCACCAAAGGGCTCGCAAATGTCATAAGCTTCTGTTTGCCTGTGTGCATTGCTGCCTATTCTAAACCCTTCAAGTCCTCCACTCGGCTCATATTAACAGCAAATGCTCATCCAAAAGAGTGAATATCAGCATATGGATATTTAAACTGAGCATGAATATACCACACAGAGGGAACTGCCATTATTGCACTGATTGAATCATTATTGATTGATTTTCACTTTCTATGAGCCCACTGCTAAGGGCAAACGCACAGTATACGTAGCTGTGTCCCAATTCAAGGGCTGGATGGTCACCACTCAGAAGAGGGTGTCCATCAGTAGACTCGCAGATCAGACTGAATCTGTGCCTCCTCCCCAAATGAGACAGTGTAGCCTCATGAAAACAGAAACTATTGCTGCATTTAGACAGTTCTCTGTCTCATAAAAGCAAAAATTGATTACCACTAAGGAATTACAATCATAATTGCAGACAAAGTGGCAGATGTCCAGACTAATAAAAAGAATAAACATTGAAGTCTGTTCCTGTCTTCCATTATTATACATGTGGAGGTGTTTTTTCTTGGTTCCTGATGATACAGATTGTACCAGTTTTTATTGCCTATCTAAGGAAATACCTGGTAATTATGTGGTGCAAATGTTTGAGTGTAAAGGGCTTGAAACAAAAGGGAAGGCTCATACTTTTTTGGCAGAATTTGGATAGGCTTATCTGAAATGGGACAACCTTTCTGCAATATTGAGCTCTTCACACTTCCATTGAGCTTGGACAGATCAGCCAAGTGGGCTAATCTGCACTCAGATCAGAGTGTGTTGCTTGTACAAACTCAAGGTCGATGGCTTACCAACGGCCCAACAACAGTATCGATTCCATATTTAACACAGAGATGTTGACTTGTCCAGCATCAATCCTCCATATTCCCAGGCAGGATATTACAAAACAAAGAGACATGCAATTGTGCTCTTTCGCTATTGCTGGCACATTTGTCATAGTTCACTAGAACTTGGGGAGGACAGCAATCAAAAGGGCGGAACGACAGTAGCAGGATGGCACGCTGCCTGAATTACGGCCCCCCATCCAAGAGGCTAACGGGGTCTTACCCATTCAAGAACCATTACAAACCGAGCACTGAGAAACAATGCAGGGAAAGCTGGGAACCCAAGATTCCAATTACATCTGTTATCATCCAGACCCAAACCAGTCATGTTGTATAATAGGTTGATTGTGAGGTGAATAAAACAGAGATAAAATACTTTTTTAGGAAACTGCAACTCGCTCCTCCTTGACTAATGTACGACCACTGGGCTGTGAGTTAAGGGGCATGACAAGCTTTTAAAATGATGACCACGACTCAGCCTCTGTGAACATGACATTAATTTAAAGTGCATTGGTGCGATTTGGCACTGAGATATTGACTATGTTAATGGCTTTAAGGCCTTATGCAACACGGATGATTAACCACAAATTATTGTAAACTTGTTTAAGTGAAAATCGACAGAACTCACACACCCTTGCTTAGGTCTGGTTTCATGTATTTTGGACTCTTACTTAGAAATCAAACAATAAAAACTATTTATCAAGTTGCTGGACTCAATGTGGATTTGTTCCAGTGCCTGTACCAATTGCGAAATTCTTTTAATACAGCCCAAATGCGGTATCCGGTATCGGAGAGTACGAGTGTCTGTGCACCCATCCAATACCCACAATTTATTAGCCGCAAAATGCTACTTCCCAGTAGCATCCTGTTTTTTTTCTCAGGATAGCGAAGTCATAGCCAGCCCTACTCTGACTCTGACTATACACTTGATACATTATATTACTAATAATACTAATATAACATAATACTACTAATTACTAATTACATTATGTAATTTCTTTGTCAGTGCAAGTGTTCAGGTATCGGAATCAGTAATGGGAAGGAAAAATGGAAAAACTCAATGCATGTTCAGTGGAGAAGCAAGTTCAATTTCTGCTCTTGAACTGATGGACAAGGTACCAGTGATTGTTTTCTTTCCTTTATCTCTTTGCTAAGTACACAACTTAGTACTCACATCTCAGCCAGTCACTCATATGGGTGAAAAGTCAATTAAACATTAGTGAACTCAATGAAAGGCAAAGCCAATCACACCCCTTGTTTAAATGCTGCCCTGCAATGTGACCGTTTAAAGAAATGCTCTCTGGGAGTTTTCTCACCTGACTATGGCTGTCTATGAGGCGAGAAGGTCTTTTGTGGCTTGCCCTACTGTAAAGTTCCTGGCAATAGCCAACAGTCTTTCAGTCATGATTCTCATTTTGATTTCTGTAAATTGGCCAATTTAAACAAAACGTGTGTTTCAAGTCAAAGGAATGTCTCGAAAATTATCTCCAGTGATCTCAGCCATTGTTTCATCTGTCCTGCTGTTATGCTATGTAATTTTGATTGCAATCAGATAACCAAGGCAAATGATGACACATTACTTTGTGTAATGTTAAATTCCCAGAGAATCTTAGAGATTCAAACTGAGGGGTCTTTAACATCATAATTACTCTGGTAGAAGGGGCCAAATCCCCTGGTCTACAATACAAAACATAGGAGGGATTAATCAAAGATGGAATTATGATAAAATGTGCTTCATACTGACAACAAGGGAATAGCGATCTCCTCCAGTTGTGCCTCTTCTCAAGGCCAAGTTAATGTCAATGGACTAATAAAATACATCAAAGACCACATTCATAGTCTTCTCACACTGATAAGCTTAAGATGAGATGGAGTTTTAAAGATCAAGTTAAATTAAAACATCATACACAGTTCATGCAAATAAAATACTTGAGGTACTTGAAATGCTTTCTCAGTATCTATATCATAAGAACTTAATCCCTTAAGTTTAAGCGGAAAGTGCTTCGCAAACTACTTAACTGATATAATAATATGGTATGTATGCAGGCCTGGCTGTAAGGTGATGTGTTATACCAAAGAGAAAAAAGGGGCAGGAGAACAGAACATCATGTTGGCGAGTCCAGCTTTCACTGCACAGCTCAGACACAGTAATATTTAGCACTTACTCAGTGATATTTCAATTAGTTACTTCCCGTCCAACATGACACTTTGTGCTACAAGAAAAAATGTATCAGATAAGACAGGAGTACTCCCCAGTGTAGCTTTAAATACAGTCCATCAACAAGGTGACGTTCTCAGATTATGTCTTTAGAAAGCCTTCATACCAGTCTGCCACCAGTGATCCAGGACAGGGACCCCAAAGCTCTTCTTTGCCCACTCCAGCGTCTCCACATCACAACGCTCTCCTGCCAGGAATAACGACCGCAACCTGCAAGGACACAGAGTACATCTGTCAATCACCTTGAGGAAACATGACATATCTTCTCTCTCACAGGCATGGTCAAGAAAACCCATCGAAGCAATGGCAAAATATACTTTTTATGGGGTTCTTTTACCCACACATGTTCAAACCTGATTTCTAAAGACAGTCATGTAAAAATGTTTATGCACAGACTTTATTTCAAGTGATTAGAAATTCACTACCTTATACTAAATGCAGTGCAGTGGAGCTTCATAAATTTTGGCCATCTCTTTGTCTATAAGTATGCCAATTATAATTCATATGAAGTGACAGATCCTCAGACAAGTTCAGCTTATGAGCTCTGATTTACCTCTGTAATTGTTTTGCTAATTGAAAACACTTGGGTTATGAAAACTGGGTCATATCAATTGTGATCAGACCTACTATAAACAATAACTGACAACTTCTCTTGATTTTAAATGTGACCTTGAGGTCATGCAATACTGTATCTACTGAAGGAAAACGTTTCTGCATCACAACCAGTTTGCTTTTAAGGCAGCACCAAGCTGTGATTGAGGTATCTTTTCCACTGCCTCTGACAATGTCCAGCAGATAGTTCTCACCATCGTTGCTGACTAAAGGATCATCTATGATGGTTTGCCTCCTTATGGTCACACTTATTAGGACAGTAGAAGTGAATCCTTGTTTGTGTTGAGCATCATCTCCACTGGAGTCTTCAAGGGCTCAGTACTTAGTCTCTTGCTTTAAATGCCAAGGCAGAAAACACTAAATTCCACATTTGCTGAATCTTCATGCATTGTAACTCATCTAAAATGGGTTTGAAATTGGTCTTCCAGGAAACACAGTCTTGGCAAGACTAAGCTGCACTTTTTTCCCCAGTGTGGATGAGATACTGAATCATAGAGTACCAAGTAACAACAAACTCTTGCAAGGACATCTGAATCTTATCAAAGTCCTTCAAGCTTTAGTTCCCTCCTAGTAGAGACAACCGCTACTCTCTGGCTTCATGAAACCCTCCCTCCATGCCCTACAAGTGACCCAAATCACTGCAGTTTCTATCTTCAGTCTCTTTGATTTCTCCCACATCATTCTCTCCCAAACTCTCTCTGATGGCTACCTATGGCAGCTCATATCTAATTCAGAACACTGCTAGCTGCTCGCTACAAGGCTGTGAAGAGATCTCTAACCCCCTACAGGCCATAGTGCAGCCATAGATGCTAGGCTGATCACTACATTTTCCCACAAATGACTGCTGGTCATCACTCATCGGTCTCAACCCTCTGCGATGGCAAAATGACCTTCCAACTCCAATCAAACTTGAAGTCATATTCTATCGTCTGTAACAGGCGAAAACATTTTCATCATGTCACTCTCTCCTTACTGAATCATATCTTTTCTTCTCCTGCTCTCTCCCAGGGTAATATTTCATTTTCTTTTTCAAGCACTGCTCTCTAACCTGATTGTCCTTTGGTCTCAGGAATATTATGTAGTCTGGTTTCTGTGGTATTTCAAAACACTGTGATTGCAGAACATGGGCTGCATCACCCAAATAAATTGTGAATTCCTGTCAGTAAGCAGAATAACATCCAAAATATTCTGCTTTTGTTTATCACCACCCAGATGTTGCAGGATGCCAGAGAGCCTTCAGCCAGTTCAGTTTCAAAGAACACCATTCCCCTCCAATAATAAGGGAAATATTAACATCAGCTACTTTAAATCTGATCTAATTTCCTTCTTTGTTTTTACTTTTGTGTTCTTTGGTTAGAGTTAACATTGAGTAACAAGTTCTATATTATTATAATGGAGGCAACATTGCTATGGTAATGAAACATTATGTATCAGGCGTTATTATTTTATAGGCATCCGACCTTGTATTGTTGTTGATCAAGAACTTTAATGAACGACAAGGACATTATTGGAGCCTCTGGATTAACAATGTACTGTCTGTCAGAGTCTGCCCCACAGGATCTGTGCTAAATTAATGACTGACCACTGACCTGGCAATAACCTTATGTTCTAGCTAAACAGCATTACACTCCCACTACCATGCTTCTTGCAATCCAAGGACAATTCAGATTCTCTGTGGGTTTTTAACTTTTCTAAGGAGTTCAATGGAAATAAGTTTAGAGGATTTACATAGTCACTGTGACCTCAGAACTGGTGGTGGGAGGGCGATGGTTTGGCCGCAGACCAAACTCAAGGACTCTGCGTTGAGTCAGTAACAGCCAGAGTAAACATCTGCGTTCTGTTTTTAGGAAGAAAAGATCTCATGAAAAGCTGTCCTTCTCTTTCTAAAGTCTTTCTTTAAAAATGAAAAACAAAAAGATCAAGGACAACATATAAACCTCATTGACGATGGTGTGCAAGTTATTTAACATTACATGGCATAAAGATACAAGATTTAAATTTTTTCATGCCTCAGCAGCTTGTTTGTTGTTCACACCCTTGTTCAAATAAAAAAGGCCTCCTTCCATCTCCCATATTACTTCACCGCTTAACATTTTGTGTTCAGCGACTGAATGTAGGAAAACAATTACTTATAAGTTAAGCAACATCTGTTTATATATGAACAAAAAACAAACACTTAATTGGTCCACACTTAAACCACACTTGTTGAGTTTATCCTGGTATACACGCTAGGTTATTGATGAATGTAAGGCACAATGATTTCAAATTTTACTGATGTAGTGCTACATGAACTAAGAAAAGATGTTTACAGTAAAAGAAAATATTCTCTCTCAACTGAAACACTGCCTAATCATGGGCAACAACATGTTGGTACACCTAGTTTGTAAAGATAAGGCCACACTAATCTCTACAGTATGACCTTGGAGTAGGCTAATAAAGCAGAAAACAACATTCTGTCGGTTATGGTTATCCATGTGAAGTGTACAAATAGCTAATATGTTTAAATCTGATTCTGTGAGCTCAATGTGACTAAGGTGAAGAGAGAATAAATGAGAGGTTATTTAAGCAAAAGAGAGTATAGCTTAAGTTGTCGGCAGCTATATTTTTCACACAGATGGACATTTAAGCTCCAAAACTAGTCCATGACCCCAGAATGTCTGTGTGTATGACTTGTTCTGTGTGTTGGTGGTTAAAAATGTAATAATGGAAATGCATCCACAACATGCGACAAGCAGACTGGAGAATGCCCTGGTATATGCAAACAAGGTACAAACATCACTAGCTTTTACTGTGCATCAAAAACCACTATGGACTGGAGTCATAGTCGTTTGTGAGTAAGGCTCTCAGCATTGAGCTAGTCCTCACATCTTTAAAACACTACTGACAGAGTATCTGGCCCTTTTGTCATGCTACATTTATGCAGAGCACTGTTGCCATCACAGTGTTAGACAGCCCCGCAGCCAGACTCTCAAAGTAGTTTTCATATCCATGCTGACAAGTAATCTGGCTCAAGCACATTGATAAGGGTCCACAGCTATTACAGTTGAGCGAGCAATAGAGGGAGTAAATGTCTCACAGTGTCAATAAACTGCAGACAGGCTATCTGAGCTGTATCAAATTATCATTTGAGGCCTCTCTAGCATGAAATTATGCGTTTCATAATAAAGCTAACAGTGTTTTCAGAAAGGTGTTACCACTTCCATCAACACACTTTTAATTAAACTAGCACTATTAATATTGACATGTCTTTTCATGTGTTATAGGAAGTGAAAAAATTCCATGGATCCATTAGGCAATATAAAATATCAGAAACACTATGGTTCAATAAATGTTTCATGTGCATCTACACCATACAGCCAAGTCAGTCTGGCCCGCTGAAGGAGTTACCATGACCAAGACACCAAGTTCAAGTAAGACCTCTCAACAACTGGATTAATATAATGCTTTCCTCTGATTCATGTAGTAAATTAAACATTCAAGACAGAGACCCAAACTTATCCTCTACACTCAATAAATGAAAACCTTCTAAATTCCATGAGAATAAAAAATGGCACTTTTTATTGGCATCTTTTTGTAACTGTAAAATTCAAAGTACATATCATCAGAGAATGAAAGGCTCAACCAGACAGTGAACTGACCAGAAAACCATGTTTCATTTCTTGCTTTGTATTGCTGCCCTGTGTCAAGGTGACATGTTTTGTTCAGTGCCGGAAGGAAATGCAGTAATCTTTCACCAACCTGCCGCCTCCAAGGGGAAAAAATGCATTAAAAACGAGAAAATGTACACAGAAGCAGCATGTCGCCTAAATGACTGATTGCGATAGGGTCAAAACTGAGAGGATAAATGCCACCAATATTTGAGGCATAAATATTGTAGAAAATAATCTCAGTCTGCAAGTACAGCATTTAAAAAGGTGCTATGCATTCAGCACAGCGAACAACCGAAGATCGTCAAATTCAGCACACAATGCCAGAGTTACTGAATGATTCACAGGGGCCATAGGTCACCCACACTCAGAATTGCTTTATGATTGTGTGCTTAGAGGCATTTTCAGACTGCTGAATAGAATGAAAGTGGTGAATTGACACCACAACCCCTTAGGTTTAAGTTTCTCTTCACTGCAACAAAGAATTAACAATTGTGATAATCTCAGCAAGTATTTGACTCTGGGCCAAACTAATACCATGAAAAATGTTTGTTTTTTAACTCTCAGCTACAGACGACCTTTACCTGAACAGCGAGATGGCAGTTGGGAAACAAGCTCATGTGGTATGATTTAATACAGGTGGGCTGCAGCGACCTGCCGTTTGTTATCCATCCTGATTAACACCCAAGCGGGTCGAGCTGAGGGTACAGACTGTGAGCAATGGAGGTGGAAAAGGGCTCTGCATCAACAGATGGCCGGAGCCTAATGAGAGGCTAGACAGGCTGTGCAGAACACTGTCAGCCATGAGATGCTTTAACACATCACTCCTGGCGTTTCAAAGCTCAACAAACAACCTGCAGTTGAGGGTTAAGGCCTATACCCGCTGTATTCACAGTTATCACTTTAAGTTCCTCAGAAGCACTGGACAATGACAGGTTAGCCCTGTGTTTCAGTCCTTGTATCAGTCAATTGTCATGATAGAAGCATGGATTACAGTCTAATGGTTTGATAAAAAATAATCTTTACTTTATGTCTTGAGTTTTGGCATTAAAAAGATCTTGTAAGACATTTTCAAATCATACACATATTTGTGCTTTTACTTGTTATCCATCTTAAAGGAAGACTTGTGTGTGGGCTTTTTTCTTTCATTTTAGATTTTCAATCAGCATTAGGGCTGAACCAACTATTATTCTAACATCAATCATTTTGTCTATAAAATGTCGGAAAATAGTGAACAATGGTCGTGGGAACATCTCCAAAGAAGTTTTGCTTTGTTTTGCAAATTACAATCACATAAAAGCAGAAAATATTGCCCTTCGAGATGCTGGAACCACACAGATTGATCAATTATTAACAATTGTCAGAATTCTTGCCAATTAATTTTGTGTCGATTTAATAATCTATTACTCAACATTTTAGGGACTAATCTCCATGGTACAAGATTAAAGGCATTCTTTTACTAAGAGCTTCATTAATTAGCAATACTGCACTGTCAACAGTTCAGTCCCTCCAGGAAGTTGCTATGGCAACAATTAACACAAATTCAACCAATCCCCATGAATTTTCACTTTCCTCCGCAATTTCATTGCAAAAACTGTCTAAAAACATTGCAACTTTTTAGAAAAGCTGCTGTGAAAGCAGGCATTTTAGGCTGCAACAATCCATAAAACCTGCAAAATCCTGGAGGGACTGGTTTGTCTTGGTTTTGGGGAAAGCGTTGCAGTCTACCTGGACAGGGGGTATTTTTTCCCAACTGCAGCATGGGGATCCTGCTGGCGAATGGCTCGGACGGCGGTGGGAGCTGTGAACATGGAAGAGGCTCCATTTTCAGACAGGACACGGAAGAACGCCCCGGGGTCTGGAGTCCCCACAGGCTTACCCTGTAAACAGACAGACAGTATTGCAACAGCTGGTTAGTTCACAAACTGTTACATAGATGCAGGCATATAAATCATATGATGGACTGCATACAGAGCAAATAGCAGATACTTAGATTATTGCGGGAGCTAAAAAAGAACATAGTGCAAATTCACTTCAAGTGTGAACTACAAAGCATGAATATTCATCTAGCAGCTGTTTAAAATGTAGAGGCACACTGGAAGGCTGCCTTCCAGACAGATGGGCCCAGAAATCCATGGATTAGAAAACACAGTTGCACTATAGGAGTATTGTTTGTCTAGAAGGAAAGATATAGACAAAAGATGCCTGCAGGCAACAGCAATTTCTGTGGTGTTTCTGGTATTCAAGTAGCCTGTCCTTACAGTGAGAAGACAACTGCAGATGAATGAGAATGGTAAACAGCAGGAGTGAGTTCTGGCTGTCATTTTTGCTCTGGATAAATATTTGTCTCTGTGTATTATTGATCTAAGGAAAGACAAAAGATTGGCAGCGTCATGCCTGAAGTTAGACGGGCTGCTCGAACAAGAGCCACGTGAGACAACCAGTGTGGCTGGAGACAAACATTGATTCAAGGATGGCAGATTAATTCATTGCCCAGCAGTGCTGCTTCCTACGGCTGAGAACACCCCCAGTAGCTCATCTAGGAGCGCGTGCATCCAATGTACTAAGGCTGAGCCCTTACCTTAGCGGCTTGGGTTCAATTCCAGTCTGTGGGCCGATCCTCTCTCCCCACAGTCCTGTCTACCTTTGGCTGTCACTATCCATTAAAGGCATAAAGCCAGAAGAAGAAAAAAAAATCTGAGTGCTAATGTAACGAGTAGCCCTCAACATAAAAAACACTGTAAGATGCACACAGGTAGATCAACAGACAGGCACATATACCTCTTAGCCCTGGTCTACAGATTTTATGGCAGTAACTTTCCACTAACTAAGCAGTCTGTTTGTGTAGTGTACTTCACTAGCCAGTGGGTAGTGGACTCTCAAAGCAAAGCCAAATTACCTGAATTAATCAGATGCATCAATATCAATCAGATGTTCAAAACACACATTCATGTATAAAATATTTAATTAAAGCTTCTTTTTTTCCCCTACCATTAATTTTTATGAGAAGTTAGGTGTGCTGCATGTCAATGTTGTGTTCCTTAAGGTTTAAACTGATAATGTTGGATGAAGTATTTTTCTGAAATATTACTGTATATGTTTGTTCCAGTCTATTCCATTGTAACCTCTCGATCATTTTTTCAAATGAAAGAATGCGTTACAAAATCTAAATGGAATAATAAAATAATACGGTTGAATTTATTGTATTTGCTATATGATGAAGATTGTTTGTAGTTTCCCCAATTTCTACTGGTACTATTGTGCTGCCTGATTGAGATGAATTAATGTCATAAAGAACAAAAGGAGTGAAAGACAGAAATAGAAAGAGCTGCAGTCTGTCTCCTGACAGTGAACTGTAGCAGCCAGAATCAAACATGGCAACAGTTCACTACATCTTGAACCCAGTCCACACAAACCACAGTCATTAACCAAATATAGATGTATTCCGCCTGCAGAGCCAACAAAGGCAGATACCAAACTGGCATTAAAACCTGACTTGTACAGCTTTGTATGTTGTACAACTCTGGTTTTATTGCACACTACTTTGTATTTCTTGTTGTTTGCAATACCGCTGTAGTTAGTTTCAGATCCAAAATATTGTCCACAGGGACATACCTCATAGAGAATTGTGCTGTTGCCATGGAGCAGAGGACCATAGCAGATATATGAATGGCCGACCACCCAGCCCAGGTCTGATGCAGCCCACCAAACCTGCAAGAGGACAAAAAAGATTAAATATGTACGGACTACCTGTGTAAGATATTCTGGTATTATTAAGTCAAACAACACAGTGCATTGAATGTTACTTAATAATCAGAGAGAATTCTATCACTGTCTTACAATTACCTTTGCAGCTTCAAATGCTAAGAATATAAACACCCACGGCACTATAAATGTACATCAAATGATGAATGTAAATGAAAAAAAAAAACACAAGTAAAACATGCTACTTCCAAAACCTATGACCGTTCAGTTACCATAAATATTACACAGTAATCAAATCTTCTTTATGGTACAGAGCAATCTATCTCTGTGCTGACTGCATGCGCTTTGTTCTCAAGCAGGGCTCAAACTGGGAAGAGGGTGCTTTATTGCCTTACATCTCCAGGACTGAGTCCATAAATATTTGACATTGTCCATTTCAGCATCACAGCATAGCCTGCAGTGTCTCGCACAACACCCTGGGGACAAGATAAGAAAAACATCAGGCTGGTGACAGGTATTGCACTAGACAAAGAGGCAGCGGTTTAATGTCAATCTAAACACAGTGTCTCTGCCCTGCTGTACTGAAGGGCCTGGTATTTTGTTTTCAAATGGCCGCTTCTCAAACCGATTACAATTTCCAGCTTTTATTAGTTAATGGTGCTGTATAAATATTTTTGAATAGTGTGTCCTCAAGTCCTCGTGTCTACAATTATAGAGTCTCAAAGTTATGGTCTCCCTACAGCAATAACTGAGAAAGTCGCAGTAACTCACAGAGAAGAAATCTAGCAATAACAGCACTATTAAGCTCAAGAACTAGCCAGCAGGTGGATATTTTATATCATCTGTTGGTCAAAGACAAAATGATGCTATTTGAAAGGGTTTTTCCATTTGAAACTGCCTGCAGGTAATTCCTCCTGCATGAACCCCAACTCCTGCTGTGGAAATGCTCTGTCTTATTTATGTCATGGTGATGGTGTTTAGATTGGGCCTGGATTGTTTTGCAGAGTCAAAGAGCAGATGAGTCACACAGAAGTTCTATAGAGAACTGACAGCACTTAGACAAACAGGGCCAACAGTAAATCCTTTAACTCGTCCACATGAGTATGTATGTTTACATGACATCTATAACTCTAGGAACGAGGTATTGATTTCTACTTTCCCCTGCTGCTGATCACAATCCTGTAATGTCAGTACCTTTGGTGTTCCTGTGGTCCCAGATGTATAGAGTACATAGAGAGGGTGGTTGGAGGGAACAGAAACACAGTCGTGCGGCTGAGCTGTGGCCATCTCTTCCTCCCAGTCCAGACTCAGCTGCGGACTCATTGATACTTTATCCTAAAACGGAGAAAAATGAGGAACATAATACTTTTCAATCTAAACTGCTAAAAAAGAAAACTGTTAAAAGTGGTTAGGATTGTGACTCCTCTATAGCTGCAAAGGGCCATAATATATCTTGTGGTGTTAATGGTCAGTTACTGATCAATGCCATTGATTAAACTATGTTAGATTTCTTTTAGTTGCCCAAAGAGGTAATTTCAGGTCATTAATGTCCCTTACATCACTGACATTTATCTCACTTCTAACTTTTCTGAATCTCTTTGATACTTTCATTTCATTAAGATTTAAATAATCCCAGTAGGCTAAAGAAAAGCCCTGTCCATTTCTTTCTTTGGGAGTCAGAGAATGATCTGAAGACTAAAACATGTTTTAATATCACACAGAATCTTGAGGCAAAGCAAAGACAGCTCACAAAACGTCCAGCTTTCTGAAATGCATCGTTTTTACTCACTTTACTTAAAAGTCAAGCCAGAGTCAAACTTTGGTGATTTAACAAGGCTTTCATGTTGGAAGCAGTATTCACAAAACCACAACCTCTTGCCTACTGAATTCTGTAATTTATAAAGCAGCTGCAATAACCTTCAAAGTGCTCCGTCACATCATTTTAAGGGGAAAGGATTTCCAGTGAATTTCATGTGAAAACTATTTCACTGATAACGACCTCATGTCCATCGTGCATGTCTTCCATAAAGGAGATGCAACACCCTTTCAATGATTCAACAGATCATTCACTGATAGATAAAATTTGAGTATAACCAGATAAAACGAATTGTGTAATGTCAATTTAAGAAGACCACAGAGTCAGACAGAGGTACATGGCGTAACTGATAACAAATTTGAACTGAGACATGGAGGAAAGAAAAAAAAGATTAAGATGACAAAACAGAAATCCATTTTAAGATGAATTTCTGTTTCCCAGACCTAAAATTCACTGCTTTCATTTTATGCCTGTGTGAAGGTGAAGCAAATTTCTGCTTGCTGTCACCATATGAATGAATATTTGTGTGCTGTATAATCATTTAACACAGCTCAGCCTGCTTCTAACCTGGATCTGTGCCAGGCTGCTTATGTCGGGCAGCAACCTCCATCCCTCAGCTCACATTTTTTCACTCTCTCATCTACTTGATCCAGTTATGCATCATTTCATCTTTTGATTCTGTGGCAGGATTTGTAGTACTGTCTTACCCTTCACACACATTTGGCCAATTCTAGGCAATTAAATCTACTGCTTTAAAACTATTAAATGATTTCTTACAGGTTAAAAACTACCTGTTTTTTCCTATACCGTTACTAAACTAATGAGCTTTACATATGGCTGCCATATGTCAGATACCAGCACGTTTAGAAACACCATGTTGTAAAATTAAGCTTTATGATGCTTTCTTCTTCTTACCATGTTAGGCCTGTTGTAGATGAGGACTTTAGATGGCCTGTGAGAGCTCAGCTCCAAGGCCTTCTCCACCAGAGGGATGTACTCTACTCTTCTGCCTGGCTCGATGCCAAATGAGGCTGTAACCATCAACTTGGGCTATGAAACAGAGAGATCAGGTGAGAATTTGATTGCGTTGAAGAACTTACAGCATCTATTAGAAACAGAGGCTGGTGCTCTCGTTGTACTTGACTTGAATACTTGTTTTCTGCATTTTTAAGAGGGTATTAGTGGTATGAGTCCGTTGCCTGCCTACAGCACTCCAGTGTAGAGTCAAATTCAGTCAACATAATTAACATGCATGTGGTAATGATTCCATAGTAACAAGCCAGCTAACACACCTGAGGTGTTTCTACTGAGGTGGTGGTAGTAGTAGCATCTAGTAGTAGATGCACATATGCCACAACTTTGAAGGAGATGGCCCCTAAATGGGACACACTCAGTCGTGTTTAGCTCAGACGGTATTGCAATGTCTACAGCATTCTTCAGGATCATTAATTTGCCTCTTCTCTACTTTAGTGCTGAATTATAAAGGGGGATCAATTTCCATGAAAACAGTGTCCTTGTTCATACTACATGCAGAATCTATTAACTATTCATCTGAAGTCAACAATATAGTTTAACATTAACTGGCCCCTGAGGCACCTCAACAATAAGAGTTTAAACACTTGATAAAGTAGCTGATGGCAAATCTTAATAATACTGTATTTGTTCAGATTTCTATTCATATAAACACATCACTCAACAGACATTATTATCCTCAAAAACATTCCATGTCAAAATGTCAGGTTGGTCCATTAATTCTTCAGTTGCCCTGTTAAAAAATCTCAGTGCAGATGGCATTGACATCATTCTTGTGAAAAGAAAACGCAAGCCAAGTGCTTTCCACTGTGAATGATTCATTTTGAGCTTAACGAAACAAAGAAGCCTCAGGCACCTCTGGCTTTCAGTGTTTCAGATATTTTGCAGGATGAATGCTGCATGAAAATTGGAATTGGGAAATTATTAGTTGCAGCCATATTATTAGCCTGCTTCATTTAAGTACATAAAAAGAACAAGAATTCATCACATGAGCATGTCGTTAGTTTCTAAAGAGTGCACAGGGAAGTAAAGAGTTACACTGAATTAATATAGATCATCTCGTCCTGTTGTCAGGGCTCAAGGAGGGATCTATCTCAACCAAAAGGTGTTTACAAGATTTTCTAACCTTGGCATGATTGATGCGGACAGAAAGCTCTTTGGAAGCGAAGCCACCGAAGATGAGGCTGTGTGGGGCACCAATCCGTGCACAGGCCAACATGGTGAACATGGCCTGCGGCACCATGGGCATGTAGATGACTACCAGATCTCCTTTCCGTACCCCATGCTTTACCAAGACTCCTGCTAACCTGGACACCTGGAACAAGACACAGGGGAGACAATGCAGAGTACTGGATAGTAACATGCATTTTGGCCAAGTTCAAATGTTTGCATAAATCTGGTTTAGATAATTGTTCCTGACTACTGTAACTAACATACCAACATAAACCAGGGATGGTAAAAAGACAAAATGTGCATTTGGGATATTCCTATAGGCCTACATTTTTTTCATGATTTTCTTGTTATTAATATGAAAATGACATAATCTGAAAAATGAAAGAACTCAATTTCTATTAGTAAATCAAATTAAATTAAGAACTATTGGGGGGGCACTAAAAACCTGAAGCTATACTTCTAACCACATTTTGATTACAGCCCATTCAACTGAGTCTTGATTGAACAGAAGCATCTGCCCAAATGTCAGTCAAGTTAATTATTTCTCTTTCTTTCCATTATTGTGTTTTGTTGTCCTCCATGCTAATGTCGGCTCAATCCAGGAGCCACGGCAGGAAAACCGATGATGGAAAACATACTAATTGACATGATAACACTAACAAATTCTAGTTTCAGTGGTTGGGTGCATGCCTCACAATCCATTACAATCCAATTTATTTTACCACAAACCTTGACAATCAAGATCAGGCAACAAAGTGGCTAATTCAAGTCTTTAGGCAGTTCAGTTCTGTGACTTCTGCCTTTAACAATATCATTTACCTGGTCCTGAAGTTCCCTGAAAGTGATTATCTGTTTGGTTCCAGTTACTGGGCTGTCGTAAATGATGGCAGGCTGCTCCCCGCGGCCGCTCTCTACATGACGATCCACAGCATTGTAGCACATGTTCAACTTCCCTCCAACAAACCTGCCGGAGACAGACATACTGTAGTCAACAATGTTCAAATATCAAACATGACTAACATATATGTTTAAGGGTTTCTAATTTTGCAGTCATATCTATGCTACAGCCTCGATCAGCATCTCTAAAGTCACAGTCCTGCATGTGTATTTTTGGCTGGTAAGATTCTTTCCTTTTGCCTAAAAATAGAACACAACTTGATGAAATCAACTCTAGGAAAAACATATGCGATTGCCTTTGCCAGCAGCATGCCGCAAATCAATGTACTTGATAAAGCGACAGTTTCAACTCATTCTGGTGCTGTGCATATGGATGAAGAGCAGCAAGCAGGTTGAGCAGATGGTGTCTGGGAACTGCTGTTTTGGAAGCCAGGGAGACACGGTGGCTGTGTCCTTCATTTTAACACAACAGTTCCAGATCCAGGCAGCTCTGGCTTTTGCTACCATGCAAGATGATAGCAAAAGACACCCACCCAACATGAAAATACAAAAACAATTTCATTTCAGGAGTATGTATGTGGGCTGCCGTGCATTTTAATGTTTGCTTTCCAAAGAACATCAGGCAACTGTCTAGCTTACATCCTTATTTAATTGTGCATGAAATATAAGGTCTTCTCAATTTTTTTCAATTGATATTTAGTGGAAATTTAAGCCCCAGTTTGTGCTCTCTCGCGTGACTTTTGACCTGTTAGCTAGTAATAGCTGATTAGCTAGCGTTAGCGGATACTGTAAAGTTTCTCAGATAAATACAAGATAAACTTTCAAAAAATCTTAATTTTATCCCCGTAAAAAGTCTTTGGCCAAACTTTTAACATTAACTCTCAAAGCCAAACAAAGATGGCGCCCGGAAGTGACATAGGCCCACTTGTGCGACCTTTGATTTTCATGTTGGACTTAACCTCATTCTATGTTTTATATATCTAATAATTCATTAATTAAATGTTCATGTTTTTCTTTCCCCCCCAAAAAACAAACGAAAAATTTCACTTCCACTAATAATTTAACTACATATGTTTATAGATAGCCTATGTATAACTATATAAATCTTTAAGTCTTTTTTTTGTTGAACTTTATTTATACAGTTAATCTGTGTTTGTACAAATTCCCTGTAATAATAATAATAATAATAGTAATAATAATAATGATAAGAATAAGAATAATGTGAATAATAACAAGCTTTATTTATCCAAACCCTTTTTTAAATGTCCTTCACATGGCCGGAAGTGGGTTTACACTAAACAATGTTTTGTTGCTGTGTTGTTCGCTTGTTACAATGAAACCTACCAGTTTGGAAACACTGGATCCTCAACGTGTAAAGTTTTACTCCACGGTTCAAACCAGTGTATGTCATGTCCCACCTCACCCCAGAATGTCTCGGGGTTGTCCCTCGCTGTGGCGAAGGCTCGGCTGTACGCCGTGTCGGATGCATAGTTTCTGCAGAACTGCAGGGGGAAATAGTTCCTGAAATCTGCAGACGCATGCGATCCTGCTGCTCTTAAACCACGTTGTTGTTGTTGCTGTGCAGCTGAAACAGTCCACAGTTTCCTATCGAGGGTCCTCTTGCGCTGCAGAGGGGCGCACTGGTTCAGGCGCAGAATGTGCTTTAAGTGGAAGTGCATTGCTGCTGTAGTTATTTTAAAAGAGGAACACATTCACGCGTTTTCTCCTTCTTCCGGTGTTTCTCTGCAGGTGAGGGACACCCGCTTCTCCTGTTCAACTGCGCGACGTCATCTGGGGCCGCGTAAAGGGAGAGGAGCCTCCAACAAAAGTCCTTACAATCCCTTCAAGGAATGCGAACTATGAACTGGATGTAGTTGATGCAGGAGGAGCTTTGAGCCACAATCGAAATCTGTTACACAACACATAAACTGGTGTTAGCACTGTAAACCCAGCCAAAAGGGTATTTAAAATAAAATAAATATAAAATATGTGGCACAGTTCGAAAAGATGCTGAGCCAATGAGAAAAAGGAAAGTTTTAAACTTTAATTTTGAGGGTCTGCATACAAGCCCCACATAATCCCCAAGACATTAATAAGGAATAGTTTTTTAGCCTTGGGCATATCTTTTATCATGCAGAACAAGAAGAAATCATTGGCTTGCTTGAAGCTCCTTTCTATCACAAATCTTTGTTTACAAGCAGCAGCATTAAATTTTCAGGGTCCCCCGGGGTGAAATAAATAACCCATCCCCTGTTAAGAATGCAAATACTTAAAGTGATAAGGGCCTGTTTGAGGATATTTATGTACATAATTGGGTATGTTAAAAACACAAAGTGTCTCGGTCTCTTGTGGAAGCTGAGTCACTTTTTCTGGACTCATAACAACAGCTTGTCCAATCCTGTCGCCCCACATGGGCAGCGACAGCTCTGCGTCCTCTCAGATGGCGCTGCGTGCATCTCTTTCGTCACTGCCATCATACATGCTGCTGGTAAATACCCATAATCCAGCTGACCCCCCCCCCCGGATGTGACCCCTGCACACTGGTGCCCCTGGTTGAGTAACTCATCCATCTGATGTTTCAGGTCATCTGTTTCTATTTATACATGCAGAGCAGTGTTTTCCATTAGTTCTGGAAGCATCATGCACTTTCCAGGATACTCTTTGTATTGCCTTGCAACTACTGTGTTACATTTCTAACCAAATGCACGAGTTTAAAGAAATTGGACAACCAACTTGGAACTTTTACAGCGGTATGTTGGGAAAACAAACAGCTCTTTGTCCCGAGTGACAGACAAAAGATATCATTCAGAAAAACATTTTTTGTACCCTTGTTACCCTGTTGTCAACATAAAACTGTGTACATTTTCTATATTCTGAATTATTAAAGATCAATCCATTACATTCTAGTCCTATCCTGTGAATTATCTGTGCTTGTTTCTTACCTCATATTGATTTAAGTTTCATCACATTTCAACCGAGCATGTAAGTTGTAAAGAGCATATAAATATTCATGTGGCTTTGACAGGGAAAAGATGCCTCCCCTCTCCTCTCAGGCTGTAATTTGTCTGACCAAAAGGCCTCGCTAAATCACTGCTCCCCCAGACACTGCCATAACTCTGTTTATAACAGTGCAGATGCAATTGGCAGAATATGTATCATTCGTATGCTCTGGCACCGGACGTGCACAGACAGAAGACTAACCAACAGCTGCTTGCAGAGGCCAATGAGACCTAAACCGGAGTCTTCATTATGGCGCCTTCCATCTTGCCCTCTTCTCTGATTTGAAGTGATGACTGTGAATCTTTTGAAGCCGAAGTCAGCTGCCCTTCCGAAACAGTTAAAAGCAAATTACCAGAGTTTATCTGAAAATGATTAATCTCCAAGCAGTGTGTTTTACCCCCACAGAGTGTCTCAATATGGATTTATAATCAAATTAGTTTGAAGATAATGATTGCCGTTGAACATTTTGAATGGGTTTCAGCAGCAATTGGCGGGGAGGCTTTGGGAATGATTACAGTCAACATAATTCATAGTTTAAAATAACTGATACGTCATTGCCGATTATTACATCTGAGTAAATTTGCTTTAAGAATTGTCTAAAAGTGAGCATACAAACTACTAGGAGCAATATCATTTCATGAAGTACGCTGATGTGATCCCAGGTATATAAACACTAATGTCCTTGTTGGTAATTTTCTTTATTTAATTCAAGTCAAGCAGGAGATAACAAGAGGCTGATATTTTTTTAAGCTTTTACGCATTTGAGATGTCCAAGAGGGGCTGTATCTCAATATAAACAGATGTCTTAATATGTTTTACTGTCAGCTGATAAGCAACGAAACGCCAAATAAGCAGAAGCAGAGCATCATTAAATGGTATTATTTTATGCTGTGTAATGAATGTGACAAGACAGGCAATACACTCCTCACAAATGAGTGAGATTAAATAACTCAGAAAAGTGAACTAGTGTGAAATGTCATTACTTTTATGTTATATATTATATCCATTTGACAAAGTGAATGAGTGCTGTTTCCCTGAAGAGGGCGTCAGTAGCCTAATAGTTAGTTAATAAAGTTGTGTTAGAGGTTAAAATCCCAATGGGAAAAGCATGATATGCTACAAATCAGTGTTGCAAATCCTCCGTTTAATTGCCATTGAGCAAGACATTTAATCCCAAAGTTGCTCCAATTACAAACAATGAAAGTCTGTAACTGTAGAAGACAGCCTCAAGAAGTGACAGTGACAGAAGAGAATATCACCATGGAGCTACTTCCCTTAGTTGTTCCTGTAAAGAAAATTGTAAAGCCTATTTGTTGTGTCAAATTGCCTTGTTATAAAATAAATACTATTTTTAAAATGTCTATCAGTCAACCTCCCACATGTTTACACAATGATCTACTTTCATTTTCTGTCAGCAGCTGCCTGATGGAGCTTGGTAATAAACAACAGAGCAGCTGTGGGAAAGCAGCATGTCACGTCAAACCTTAACACTATTACATGAATACATTATTTTTGAGGTTTTCTCAGGTCAACAGGAAATTTCTTTCCCAGTGTAACATGCCATATAAATTAAAGTCAGCGCTGCACAGGGATTAGAGTCAATAGTTGTCAAAACTCATCACTCAGTGTTCCTTTTTAATAAGTACAAGATGAAAGAACAATTATTTTGTGGACACGTGTGTTCATTTAATGAATCAATTCTGCTCGTCTTCAGTGCAGAAAGTAATGACAGCATCCCACAGTACGAATCAGAGGAAACTAATATATTGTAGATTTTAAAGGCAACCAGCAGAGACTCCATAATTTACTTTTTTTTGCATAGTTTTTGTTAGCTTTGGACAGAGTTAGGCTAGCTGTTCCCCCCTGTGCCAGTCTTTATGCTAAGCTAAGCTAACCAGCTGCTGGCTGTATCTTTGTATATAGGCTTACACATGAGAGTGGTATCAATCCTCTTATCTAACTCTCACAAGAAAGCCAATACCAGTAAGAATATTTCTCTGAGAACTATTCCTTTAAAGGCAGTACCTGTTGAATTTATTTTGCACTGATGGGGATTGGTGCCAACAAACACTCTGATACTGACTAATGTTATGAGCTTTAATCTGAAAGGCAAACACACTAGTCTGTATTTGTACTGTCTACCCAGCCTCTTGCATCTCTTTCTGTGAGAGTTGAGACCTTTCAGAAATCAATTCACTCGCAGTTAAAGGGCTTTAAGAGCACTGCAGTGTAATCCCACCTCTTAAAAAAAAGCAGAACTGTATCCCAGCCCATATGGATGGGAGCCTGTAATCTCTCTGTGCCCTCTTTCCATGCGCTCTCTAAGCCCTCGCCCTTTCTATCCGCTCGTCCAGCCCACCACTTACCACCAGTTCACATCTGCATGCAGCTGGGTAGGTCTGTGGGCAGCTCGAATTCACTAGCACATATGGACTAGGTTAAGTAACAGTTTCAATCAAAAATAGAACAGATTATAGTGATAGAATATTCCCTGAAATGCTTAAAAATTGGCAAAATTTAATCTAACTGAAATGCAAAGGTACATAGATTTTACAGTTTTAAACTTATTCCAGAGCTGCCAATTTGAAGTGTAGTGAGGTTAGAAGTGAGGTAATTGCTTCCCAAATGGGTTTCCGCTAAAGCAAGTGATTTTTCTTTTTCTTTCATACAAGAAAGATAAATGAGATTCAAATGATTTCAGTGTCTATATGATACTGTGGATTGTGCTCTGAATAGCTGTGCACGCTGAATATTGGTCCTAGCCCCAGGTGTGTATTCCTGTCTACAGCTTGCATTTGTCACAGTGAAGTCATGGTTTGTGAGCCATGCATTGTCATGCTGCCTTAACGTACCCCCTAACCAGGGATTTGCTACTTGTTTTTGTTGAGCACTGCTTCTGTCAAGTGTAATGACTGGCCATGTATGAGATATGCCACAGCACCAGGCACCATTAGGCAGCAGATCTACAGTAAATGAAGGGAGCCAGTGGTTTGGCTCCGTTCTGTGGTAGCTCATAAACATGAGGATTAATCCTTAAGCCCTTCAACAAAGGTTCACTACCAGCATTCAGTCCTTATCAGGCTGCATGCAGTGCGTGTTGCCAAGAGAGGAGATAACAGGCAGGCGGCATGGCTCAGCGGTTCACAGTAAACCTTAATGGCAATGGTTGCAATCAGCTGATCGCTGTAGTGCAACTGATGATTGGATCATACATGGCTAAGCATTTACACATGCAGGCACAGGAACACACATGTGCATGGTTCAGAGACTCGGCATGCAACCCAGGGCCACTAGTTGACTCGTGAATGGTGAGGCCACATGTAGGAATAATTGACTATAAATGACTGATGTTTCTATAACACTATAATTGGTCTTGTCTTTTTATGTTTTTGACTATAAATCTCTTAATTCAATTTAAGGGAATCCCACAGCATATTACGTACTATTTGTACTATTTGAGACAATAGTGTGGCAACATTATGGAGAAGCACCTCTCCTGTTTCAACATAACAGTGCCCACGTGCACAAAGCAAGGTACATAAGTTTTCCCAGTTCAGTGTGGAAGAACTGGACTGACCTGCTCTGACCTCGGCCTCATCCCAGCATCTTTTGGATGAAGGGGGGGGACTGGAGCACAACGGGCCAGGTCTCTCATCAGGGACCAACCTCATGGAGAAGCAAATTCCTGCAGCCAGCCTCCAAAATCGCATAGAAAGCCTGGAACAAGAAGAGTGAATGCTTTAATAGCATAATATTAAATAGCCCAAGCATGATGCATGATGCTCAGGAGTACACATCCTGTATTGGGTGTCTACATACTTTTGTCCATATTATGTACTCGAGTTAAATCTGTCTCCTGTCTTTTTATTTAGTTACTCAGCTGCAAAATCATCTTGACGAGCAATTTAATCTTGTATTAAGTGTTACAAATACATTTTCTTTAAGCTTTGAAAAAAAAATTCTTGAACACATATCTTTTATATTTCATAGTAGCGGACTGTTCTGCCTCATTTTGTTAAGATGGAGCTTTTTTCCCCTATAACTGTGTGTGTGTGTAAAGCTGCTGTTCCTATGCAATCAATTCCAGGTGATGAGATATTATGTGGATGGAGGTAGATTAACCCCCCTCCCCTCCTCTCTCTCTCTCTCTCCCTCTCTCTCTCTCTCTCTCTCTCTCTCTCTCTGTGATGCTGCAGCTCCGGTAGTGTCTCCAGTCTCCAGTAAACAGCAGTCATGGCGACAGTGGTCCAACCGCTCTCTCTGGATCGAGGTAAGGCGCTTGGAGCTTTGCGATTTCTGCTTATCATCCGTGGCTTTTTTCTCTCCACCCTCGTTTTTGAAAACTTAGGCAAGGAACTGGCAACCCGGGGTAGTCCCGGTTCTTTGTGCCGGACTCGGATTTCCCCACAAATTGTCTGTCCGGGTCGTTATTTGAAGGCAATATGAGCTCACGCTATTCTGAAATGAAAACGTCCAGCCTCTCCGTTGTGTGCGTTTTGCAGAGTGGAGCGCTTGTTTCCCTCTGTTGTATTATTGCGGGGTCTTTATGTGCACATTCATTAATTCTCCATCATTTTTTTTTTCTTCTGACGGATGTGATATCCTCACACCGCTTACAGTGCGTTTCGTAAATTCCCATCTTTATTATGTAACCCTCCTCGGTGATGTTATCCCGTTTCAGCTCGGTTTTCGCTCTTTATCTGTTAACAAAAAGCTACTGTATCGCTTTGGCATGAGAATCCACTTTGTTACATAGGAGACAACTTTTGTATTTGAACTGGGCAGGTGCAATCTAGGCAGGTTACCGCGGTTGTTGTCTGTTTTTGTACCTGTTGGAAACATACAGTATGCATGCACATTTTGCAATTAAAGGCGAATGGTATTTTCTGATGGTATAATAAACCCAGCCTGGTTTGCTAATGCACCACAGGTAGTGTTTACCAACAGTTGAGGTAGTATGTAATTGCAGACCATGTGACTTAAACACATATTTGTGCATCCCCTGACTTAATTCACATGGTAGTAATGCCTCCAGGATTATATTTAAGTGCTGCTATCCTTCCCATAAAAAAGATATTTTACCAAAGCTCAAGCAAACCTAAAAGTTCCCTTTGTAGTTTCATAGTAATACCACTGGGAGATTTTTATAAGTAAAAAAATGTCCTATATACAAGCCTGAGAAGTGCACACTCACTTTAAATCCACATTCTGTTTTGTTAAATGTCTATTTTTGAATAATAACTGAAATAAATGTAAGTATTGCATTTAGACCAAAGCATATCCGCTGGCAAAATGTAATATTGCACAAGTCTTACATAGGAAATTGATGCTGTCAAATACAGAGAAAGGAGACACCTTAACTATTTCCTCTGTGCCAAGTAAAGCTAGCATCGGCTCCCCAGTCACTTTTAAGCCACAAGAGGTGACTATAAATACACTTTACTGGTGGGAGCATACATAATTATGCAGGAATTAATCTGACTGCTGTCACTTGCTATGTGATTAGCCACAACTGATCATTTTCCGCTATAAGGAATTAGTTGTTTGTCCATGTGCTCAATTGCAATTTGTTCTTCAGTAAAGCTTAATGTTTGTGAGCCGTGAAGCTTTACCGATGCACTGATGCTGACAATCTGCTGGGTTCGGAAGTGCTATACCATGGAGAGTTAATGAAATGAGTCTAAGATTGCATCAGGCAAATATATATACAATACAAGTAACGCTTTTCCAACCCACTCATCTTATAGAATTATAGAAAGGGGCTTAGCTGTACTGATAAACAAGCTTTTAAACACTGAGGGTAAAAGAATCGTCTTCCATCTTGGTAAAATGTCAGCATTCAGCCTTATCTGATCTTAGTCATTTGCTGGGGCAGTGATTCAGGCGTGACCTCAGCCTGTATACAAGGGGGGCTGATCCATATTCACATGCTGTGGCATGAATAGGACCAGTCAGCGGCTGCCAGCTATAATGGCACGAGCAGTAGTAATGATAGTTTCACACAGAAGCCGTCAGAGAGAGAGAGAGAGGCAACATTACAGGGTCTCTTTTTTCAGCTGCTGCCACTTTCGAGAAAACACTATAATTGCTAATGAAAAGGTAGCCTCGTCTTGTGTTGGGAGTAGGCTTTAGCTGCTGAGTTGCTGAGTGTGTCAAACACGCAGGGAGGAAACGGACTGAGATGTTCATTTCCAGAGCTCCCACTTGGCTTGGGCCACAGCAGGATGACTTTTTTTTTTCGTGACTGGCCTTCCTGTTATTGTCGGAGGAAACGACTGTGATAAGCAAGCACAAGCACCCTATCAAGGACAATGGATCTGAACCTCCCTGAATGATTTATAAAACCACCTGAATTCTCTCTAGAGCTGGCATTAAATGACAAATAGGCAAGTCCCAGACACGGCAGCCTTTTTTGACATGAAAAGCAGAGATCATTGTGGGTGAATCACAGTTGCTGTTGGTCAAGGACGTGTCAGAGACCTAGAGAATGAGTGACACTAGTTTAGATGTGGACCGTTTTGCCAACAGAGAGATTGTGTGCAGTCATTTTAAGTTGTAACAACTATGAACAAAACAAAAGCCTAAAGCTAGCTGCATAGTGCTTTGAGCTAAATGCAACATGTTGATATTTAGCAGGTATAATGTTCACTGTGTTCACTATCTTAGTTTAGTGGGTTAGCAGGTTAACATTTGCTAGATCAAATATTAAGGGATCACCAAAGTTATTCTGAGGGGGAGATGAATGTGTGTACCAAATTACATGGCAATCCATCCAATAGTTGTTGATATATTATATTCAAAAGCACAAATATTGACTTCATGATATACACTATACTGTTGGGAAAGTCTGAACTGTAACCAACCGATAAACAATCCATAGAACCGTGCTACCAGCATGGCTTAACAGTTGGATTGAAATTAGCCACCCTAAAGGAGGATCAACTTTACTGTGAACAAAATATATAACATATAACCCTTTTAGCAACTGATGTATATTAAGACCTCGTATATCTACATCCCATAATTGGGATGGATTTAGTGTGCATGTCTAGACAGTGTATGATTAGAAGAGAACCACACTCTCAAACACTTACTGCAAGTATTATCTGTCTTTAATGTTTTACAGGACTTATGCTTCAGTTAGTGACTTCCTCCATTTCCCAGGATGACCTTTGATAACCCAAAAATACAGCTGCAAACTTGTGCTTTCAGCTGTTGGTTATACAGCTAGAAAAACAGCGATAGCCTCATGGTACCTTAGGAAAGACATGAAAGCGATAGATTTTCAATTTGAGAAAAGGTGGGTTGTGTTCCCCTACACAGAATGCAACATCTTGTAGCTGCATCACATTCTGGCCTATAGGCCAGCTGCCTATAGAGAAAGCGGTTTCAGTGCATTCCTTCCTGCGAGGCTATTGAACACCACTTCAAAATAGCAACTCTAGAAAGAAGCCCTTACTCCTTCAAGTACGACCCCTTTTGGTGATTTTTTTGATTTACTGTGTGGCTACATTTGGTTAGTTTAACTATTTCTGTACTGTTTATAGCCTCCGGTCTTAATAGATTGAAAGCAATAACTGCAGCACTCTACTGCCCTAGTCCTTGTTTTCCCTTTGAGAGTTTACTGATTTGAGGCCAGACCTTATTTCCATCACATGCTCTCAGTCACACGAGCGATTTGAAGGATTAGAGGGCTGCTGACAGGCTGACGTCACTCATAGCTGGTTATATCTCAACCCACTTCCTTATAATACAGAAATAAAGGTTCTTAAATGAATTGTCTTGGAAGGGCACTGTCTAGTAATTAGCCAGGATAAAGAAGACAATAAGCGCAATGTTTTCAGTCTCTGCTTTCACCACAGGCTCCTTCAGGAGCCATTAGCCCTCAAGGAGTGATTTATTTGTCGTGCTTCGAGGGGATCGTCGCAGTAGGACAAATTAGAGCTAATTCTCTTGGCATGGGGACAGGAGTTGTTTGGTAAAGCCCTGTCGTCCCATTTTACTCTTTCAGAGTGTGATTATTTCAGTTTTTATGGTTGGAATTAGCAGCGGAGTAGCCAAGGGCGCCAAGGACACCCAGGTCAAAGTGGCGGTGGCAGATGGCCCTTTCAGGATGCTTTTATTCTAGCATGCATGGCATCCAGATAGCATCTCTCAGGGTATGATGGTAGGAGAGGAGTCAGAGAAAGGTAATTTAAGCCTTTTCTGACATCTGCTGAGGTGGAAGGTGACATTTCAATCAATAATCAAAGTCAGAATTTGAAAAGAGAATCATCAGGTTTCAGAGATTTAATCACGGCTGCATGGTTTAATGAGCTCGGCCTCTGATGTGGACGTGTTTATTTACATCACTGCAGTTTTGTCAAAATGACACTTCTAAGTACTGAAAATGAATTACACTCATCTCTGCCACTATTATAAATTGACTAATTATACCAGAAAACTGGAACACGGCCCAGTGTGAACACATCCCCACAACAATGTTGTGGAGCTTTGTCGAGCATTGAAGCCTTCATTATATGTCACTGTGGCTTTGTTCAGCTCTGTGCCTTTTCTTTAATCAGCGAATGATTAGGCTGACCTTTTTTAGTCACAGCCTGATCTTAGAGGAGCCCAGGGAAATGAGTTTCCAGAGTATGGTGCCACACAGGCAATCATGGTTGTCATTATGGTTGTAATATCATGTGAGGACTATGTTTTGTTCAATATGTGACCTGTTATCTAAGCAATATAAACACACTTTTTTTCAAAATCCTCTATTCAAAGCTTTTGCACTTTTATAATACATCTATGATTATTAGGTCCTTCCAGGAATTATTTTGTTCTGTGCCAACTTGTCCTTATTCAGTTTTTTGACTGTTTCTGCCTTAGTTGGTAAGAAAGCCTTTCCACAGACCCCAGAGGGAGGGAGAGACAGGGTAACTTTTTGTAATGTTAGAATAGCCAAGAGACTTATTTTTTCCGAGAACATTAGAGACCCCCCCTAATCAAATACAACATTCCCACTAACTGCATTATGTTCTGGCGTGTTTATGGAAGTACAAGTGAAGAATTGTTCAAAAATGTGTGTTTTTATCCTATTTTATATACAAAAGACTTCTCACTGGTGTTGGAACTATTACTTAGAAATGGTTGAGCTCTTGCTGTGAGCCTTACAACACAATATGATGTTTGCCCTCAAAATATATTTAAAAAAAAATCTTTGTAGCTACACTGCAAAAATGTCTTGATGTTTGGCCCCCTTTTTTTCATGAAACCAGTGCTAGACAACAAAACAGCTCAATAAATACAAGGTTGTCAGAAGTGTTCATGTTTTATTATAGGGTTTTTCTTTTTCAAAGGGTTTGTGTGTTCTAATTTCCATTCTAATTGGATACACATAAAACATGCAGTTTCATCTTTTGTTCCTACTATTCTTCTTTTCTTGTGCTGTTGTCTTTGTGTGGTGAAAACATTAAGTAATCTTTTTAATAGAGGTTGTTTAGCTCTATTAACAGTGAATGCTTTGCTAGCTCGCCTGTTTACTCTTTACACCCATCATGAAATAATATTTTCGACATGGAAAGTCAAGTATATGTTTGGCATTCAAGTGATTAAAGTCTTATGAACACTGTTGCTAGGCGACCAACAACAAGTTGTCTCGCTCCGTTTTCAAAAATGATTAATAGTGCATCAGTAAACAACAAAAATTAGATAATTCTAGTGTACATCATCACTCATGAATCCGGAACTATCACAAATTTTTCAATTACTTCCCACTCTTCTTGCAAACACAGTAAACACGATCCCAGTTGAAGAGACCGCGAGGCCCCTGGCCCTTCACACATTCACTCCGGATCTTACAGTTTGATGTGAAAAAGAAAAGGAATATGGCATGAAACTTCTTGGAAAATGATACAGTTCCTCTACTACTGTTTTGATTCTGTTTGAAGCACGAGAACCCCTTGAACTCATCATAAAAGTGGAGGGAAGAGCCAGCAGTAAAATCTGTGGGGCATACTTATTTGAAAAAAGGTTTTAGGGACTTTAATGCTACATTTAACTTTTTTGTAGGTTCTGTAATGATAATATTGTGATTCCATTATCAACGCACAATGGAAACTTTGTTCGAAAAAAGTATTAGTGAAGTCTTGACAGTCACTTAATTAAAAAACTTGCATTAAACTTCGCTAACTTAATCATTAAGCATCACTAATGAGAATGCCCTCATCCTAAGTATAGCAGAGGGAAATTAACTGCTGACAGGATCTCTGCTGCTGTTATCACTGTGCCTAATATGGCAGCACTGCATTGCACTGTAACTATATCTTGATGTAGGATGCACACAAGTTATTTTGGTTGGTGTTACAACTCTTCAAAGACATCAAAAGACTCAGAACTCATGATTGTCCTTTTCACATTGCAATACCTTAGAGTTTTTTTTAAGCCTTCTCTGGCAGATAATGAGAGAAAGATTTTTTTCTTGTGTCACCGTTCTTAAAAAAAAAATCCTCATTTAGATACAGCAGCATCAGCTCCCTTTTCTCCTCCTTTGGAGAAAAAATCTGTCAAACTACACAGCAAGTATGACCTAATTGCATACAGTCTGACTGCTTCAGAGATACGCTAAATTTAGCAGACTTGCACTTGTCAGTGTGGAGATTGAGTGTACATTTTCCATTGGGGTGATGTAAAACTTGTACAGATGTTGCACACATCTGGACCCACTGAATCCCCTAGAGCACAAAACTGTGGGTCTCTGGGTTGAGATAGAGTCATTACAGTACAATAAAGGACTTGAGGGTGGAACTTGATTCCCCTACACTGCATTTTCAGTGATTAGGTCAGGATTACTGAGGAGTCTAGTGGTCGCGGAAGAGTTGAGTATTTTACTTACGTAGCAGCTGAGTAAGACAGATATCAGACTCAAATGCACAACTCAGGCAAACACGTAAGGTAAAAGCAAATGTTATTGTGTTGCTGGTCAAAAGCAGGGGTTGGTAACAGGCAGTCAGGACAAAGGGGGCAAGGTATGCAGGCTGAAATTCCAAAAAGGCAAGCAAAAAGACAGGCAGGCAGGAACAAGAAGGCTGGAATGCTAAGAGTGAGTTACACAACAGGTGAGAAATGCTCAGGCCTACTTCAGGGCAGGGACTGAATGGCAGACTATGGAATGACATGATAATTAGTAATAACATGAGGTTAAAGCTGCATAATCAATTTTTTAAAATTAATGATGATGACATGATTACGTAATTTTTTTTTTTACCATAGCGTCAAACTGAGTTCCCCTCAGTTCTATGGAGCATTTACTTTTTTTTCCATCTTTTTGGTTTTATGGCCCATTACGGTTTGATTTGTTTCACTCACACAACGCTCATCAAGGTCATGTACAGATGCAGCAGGCATCCGTTTACAGCAGGAAAGCTCCTAAAACCCACTACCTGTAGCACCAAACAGCAGGTAGGCAAAGTTTGTGAACATAGTGGAGCGTTTATCAGTTAAAGAGCCAAGTATTTCCCTCAGGCATTGATGGAGAGCAAAATAAGAGCCGAAAGAGAGTGAATATTTCATCAGGTGGCCAGAAACACCACTCCGCATGAATGCTAATGTTGCTCTAGGTCTGCAGGATGTGTAAATAAGCAACTGTATGCTAAAAAGTTGGCCATATGATGATATTTAATATATTATATTAATATTTTGTGTTCACAGCTTGTTTCTGCTGCTGCCAAGTGACCAAAAAACAGTTAATGCAAGTTTAAGTGAAAATAGCAATACTACAATTTGTTCTGTGTTCCGTGTTATATTAAGATTATTATTACTTAATTAATCTATAATAGTACATTGTATTTTATAAGAATGCTTTTTTTGTATGTCAAATCTTATGTGTATGTATGTGTAAAGAACCCAGTAACCATAACAACAGTCAAAGTAATGTAGCAGAGTAAAAAGTACTATATTTGCCACTAGTGGAGTAGACGTTTTTCCAGTACTTTGAACACAGTGCTTGTGCAGTTATTTATTTAAGAAAGCATCCTCCTGAGTACCTTTACATAGTCATATTGGTGCAAAACGTACTATATTTGCAGTTTTATTGGTAATCTGGCAATTTTTCCCCTCTAAAATCAGAATCAGTATCGGCCTAAACAATTCCATATCGGTTGGGCTCTCTTCATTTTGGATATAAAAGTGTCAAATCCAGCAGTGTTCATGCATGTTATCGCATAGCAGAGTTGGTAAGTCATGGGCGGGATCACGTTTCCTGTATTACCCTCCAGCTGAAGTTATTCATAGACTGCATATAACAGGCACACCATGTGGGTGTTGAGCGCATACTTGGTGTTATCTTCAACTATGCTTCATTTGTTCTGTCAGCCTCTTTTCCTAGCTGAAGGTATAACATGAGATGGGTGTGGGTTATGTCATTGATATCAAAGTGCACAGGGTCTTGCCTTTTTTTTTCTCCCTCTCACTGCTAGACTATTAGGTAATGTAGTATGTCATTTCGCTGCACATCTGATTCAGGAATCATTTGAATGTGACGTAATTCTGACCCCCAGCAGTCATGTCAGCTGCTTTGTCATGGAACACAATCGCCCTCCGATGCCTCTCCCCCTGGGTTTTTACACCCCTCTGATCCGTCACACAGCTCATCTGATGTCCCACTTTTACGTCAAGCATGCAGAGCATCTGTGTGAGTTCATTTGGGTTGAAGACACAAACAAAAAGCAGAGGGATTTTTTGCACTGTATTATGTGCTAGAAATAATTCAGCATGTGCACAGCAGTATGAAAAATATCATGACAGCAAAGCAGAAAATTCTCAGACATATTCTTTCTGTGTTGGATTAGATATCCCTGAAAGCAGTAAAGAGAAAGTGTGCCAATACGGTGCCAGCAGACATTTCATTACCTCTGAGCTGCTCAGTGTGAACCAGAGAGATATATGATTAGCACTTATTACCACTAATTTTTCTGTGCACACCTGCAATTACATTCTCTTGTAATCACTTGTTCTCTATCCATTACTGTTACAATGGGATACAACTGCAAAAGGGACATGACATATATTGACAAGAGCAGGCTTACGCTATTACATTTGCTGTCAGTGTAGGTAACATTGGAACATTTAATTGAATTAAAACTGTGCAGCTCATCTGATGCAAAGCTTTATAGAATTCAAAATTAGAAAGATTACATCAGGAAATGGACAGGCATCACTTCTGATCAGTGAGATGAAAGCACCACCAAAAATGTCTGCAGAATCAATCTTTGAAGTAAAATTCCTAACGCCTCGTCAAAGTCCTTGATGTGGATAAAGTAAGTGGTGCTAATGAGAATGTGAACGCAAATAATGGCAGAGAGAGAGAAAAAAAACGTCTTTTCTGGATGGCCCTTGACCTCTGTTTAATGAGAAAGAAATGCTCATAAACCTCCTAGACAGATGCCCTTGCTGCTTGGACGTGTACCAGCTCATTACAAGCTATTCAGAATCGGTGTTTTTTGATATTCAGGCGTAGGGGAAAAACTGACCATTTCACCTTGATAGAAAATATTATCGCAGAATATCAACCCTGTATGGTGGATTTCTTTTGCAGAGGAAAATAGTTAACGTGGCTGTAACCAAAATGTTCAAATAGGGATGAACCTACAGATAATGATAACCTCAGTTGGTCCATAAATGTACTATTGTGATTCACTCTCACTGCTGCAGGCAGCTGTTTTCTTTGAAAACCCCTCTAAAAGGGTTTTTAGACAGCAAACAGGCACGGTTAGAGACTAGCTATTGAACATACTGGAACATTTACTAGCTGAAGAGCCAGATATATAAGGGTTGGTTTATAGAAATTACAATACCTTTAGTGGTATCTAGCCATGCAGATAGTTTTGGCTTTATACAGCATTAAAAACAGCAACATAGATTCTCCCAGTCACTCTGGATAATCCACAGACCTCAGTGTGAACAGTTTTCACTCTAACTACTTTCTACTGAGGAAATATAACTATAACAACTGCTGACAGGGCGGGCTGTGAATCATCCTAAGACACGATTTTAGGAAGGAGATGTTGCTGTTACAAAATGCCATTTTCCAATACAGTGTAAAGCATAAACAAAACTCCATTTACCTCTGTTGTTTTGGGACGGAGGCAGAAATCTCAGAACCTCAGCAGAACCAAAACCAAAACTATTAGTATGTAGGTTATAGATACCACGAACCAACCCCGTTAACACTGTGAGCTGCCAACAAAGGAAAGTATTATACAACCTGCACCCTGCCCACATGTTCTTGAGACGCCTCCAAAGCAAGGCTTGGACTCCAATTGACCCTCAGACAAGGCAGATGAATTAAAAGTACAGTTACCAAATGGTTGAGGCAGGCAAAGGTCGGCAACAGGGTAGCAGTCAGAACGGACAACCGAGCACAAAGGAGCATAAACAAGCTGGCAGAGTGTCCAAAAAGGCAGGCAAGGGTCAAAAAACAGGGCAGACAGAAAACAGGCAAAAAGGCAAGAACACAGATGGCTCAACAGACAATCTGGCAAGGAGCAGGAGAAAATAGGCTGTTATATGTTCTAGACTGTTTGCTAAACCTTTCCACTAGTAAGTGTCCAAGTCATCAATTTTGGGAACCCCTAATTAAAAGAATTATTAAGAATTTAGAGTAGCGTTACCATTGTAGATTGCATTTTTTGTTGTGCAACAGCTTGATAGGCATAGCAACAGTAACTAAGGGGGGTGGGGCTTAGCGAAAGGTCAATTAAAGCAGGTGCCTGCGTGGGGTTTGGAGATCAGGTGACTGGAACTGGCAGCAACACGCTTAGGACCACTGCTGGTTGGACAGGATATAGAGTGACTGGCAAAAATTAAGGGCTGGCAGACGCTATGACAGTTATAAGTAACATTGTGCCTAATTTTATATACACATACTGTACCCGTGACCATCTTTAGACAAGACTTTGAGAAGAGTCGTGTGATTGCCAGCTTTTATCTGCCAATACAATCCTCACGGGACTGGTTCTCGCGAGCCATAACCGGTCCTCGAAGGGAACCGAGCCTGCAATTTAAAGCAGATCAATATAATCCTCAGTGCTTTATTACACAACACTTGAAATAGAACAGGCATTCGATTTCTGTGAGGCGTGCTCATTGTCTCCATATGTAGTATAAAGGTGAAATGCAATAAAGGCTAAAATCTTACTGTGTTTCACGTTTCCTTTGTATGGCCTTATACAGTTTTCACATAGCCAGAGCTCAAGATTAGTTATTTTCTTGTCTCCCACAGGTCTGCAAACAGTAAAAGCTCCTCTATCTGCCGCCTGCTTTATTGAGTTACTCTATATTCCCAGAATTCAATATCTGTGTGTGTGTGTGTGTCATGCCTCTACACACAGTTTGTGTCCACCACTATGTACTATGAATAGAGACTAGTACAGCTTTGTAGTATGATGACTGTGTGGAGAAACTTACTGCTTGTTATGATGACACTTGATTTTCTAATGGTATATATTAACCTTTACCTCACTGTTGACTTGGCAAATGGTAAAAGGTGGGGGTGGATACAGGTTGAAAGCATACAGAAAATTGAAATAGAGAGATTAACTGTGGATGCGCACAGAGAAGAAGATGTGTGGTGTCGTTGTTATTTATTTGAGTTTGTAGATTTTATACGTTTTATGAGGATATGTTTGAGAAAGTGAGTTGTAGTCTGTTTTTACAGTTTAGTAGTATTCTCTGGCCGATAGTTTGGGCCACCTGTAGAGCATTTGTGTCTCCTAGTATGCACAGGGATACAGGGATTCTGAAGAATAGTAATGGCCAATGCTCAAAGAATAGTAATGGTTTAGTAGTTATTTCTTTCC
>NW_023339652.1:4755626-4768819 GCF_004916995.1 Morone saxatilis | reverse complement strand
GGCAGAGCCAGAGTGCATGGAAGTAGTGGTCAGTTGTGTTAAGGTTACAGTGATACTTTGCTGCAGAGTCTAGTTGTTTATCCCCTTTTTCCTGCATGTATATGATGCACAAGTATGTGTGGCTGATGCATAACACACGTGCAGTAATGTAGAGCATGTGTATGTGCCTGTGCCTGTGTATTGATCAGTCCATGTTGGGCAACCAAGCATGGTTGGAGGCGAGGAAGGTCTGTTGTTGCTCGGTGGGGTGACATGAATCCAAACCAGCAGCTTTGCTTTCTGTCAAAACAAGGTGTGGGTGTTCTGTTTGCTGGTGGAAAATAATGTTGTGTGAATATATTAAGACATAAACTGTGAAATGGATCTTAAATAAAATATATTTCAAAGCATTCTGAGAACTAGCTTTGCCAGTGTTTAAAGCTAACTCTAATGAATATTTTTACATTTACAATGGATTGAATGACTATGTATGTGACAGGGGTGGCTCATAATTGCAAACACAGAGATTTATCACTCTGCAGTTCCCCGCAGCTATAAGAAGTGTAGCATCTTTCAGCCCTGCTTTTTGTTTTAAGGCCCACAACGTTACTGTTTTGGTTCTGTCTCACTACTTTCATCATTGTTGTTTTCAACCACAGCAGGCAGCTGTCTTCAGCAAAAAGCTTTAAAAAACCCACTATACGCTCCCTGCCCATCTTTAGACAACAGACGAAGTTAGCAAATACCTGGTGAACAATGTGAAGCATTTATCAGCTAAAGAGCCACATATTTCCCTCAGGAGTTAGTGGAGACCAAAGCAGCAAAAAGGAGAGTAAATATTGGACTTGCGTTTGTCAAGTGGACAGAAACATGACTCCAAATGAATGCTAATGTTGCTCTGTAAGCCATTGTTTTCTTAAATGTTCATAATATGGTGATAATATATCAACATTGTGTTTGCAGCCTGATGCACTGCCCCCAAGTACGTACTTAGTAGTAAGTAGAAATCTAATAAGCATGTTTAAATAGCTAAAACATGTATGTAGCAACAGCCAATAGGAGGCAGTCACCTGACCCGAGATAATCAAGTGCAACAAATAACAAGAGACATCAGAAATGTACGGTTCCTTTTCCTTTTTTTTTGCTTTATACTTTAGGAAATAAATATTCCTCTGACAAAACAAGCAATTTGAAGAAATTCCATGTGCAACTTGTAACCTGATTGGCCTTTTAACTATTTTCTGACATTTTAAAAATTAAATTATTGATTGATTAATCGAATAATCCTAATAATAGGCCATCAAGTCGAAAAGTAATCATTACTTGCAGGCGTCATCATAAGATATATGCAACAACACATCAATATATTTTGGTCTGAAACTAGAATGCAGGGAAACTCCACAACTCCACTGTAAAACTCTTCCTCTCGCTGTGTGGTCACAGGTCTCTGGACACACAGGCTGAATAAAACATGTTATTGACCCAACAGTCCAGTGATTGACTGCCAAATCACTTCCCTCTCCTTCCATTATGTAGCTCTATTTGGCCTGCCACTTTCAGGGGGCAAGAAATTAATCAGCCGAACTGGCGGACTCGTTCAGCTCAGCCTAATTACGGGAGGAGAGCTCAGAGTCACCCCAGAGTCACAACCTCTAACTTAAGGCGTACGGTTTAGTGTAAATGCTTTGTAATTCCCGCAGGTGCCTATTCTTACCAGGAAGTGTTACCTTTGAACAAATGAGTGCCTGACTTATTTCCTCTATTCTTCTTCCTTTATTCTTATGCATAGACCTAAGCCAATGTAAACGATCCATGGACGGGACTGCTATTCTATCTTTCTTGCCCCAGCTGGCCTTGACTGAGTCTATTTCCATTATCCCACCCATTGATTCGCTTCAGTGCCTTTCTCGTGGCTGTGCTGTTAATGTAATTGAATGGGGCATTTTTTTCACCCCTCCTCTGTCCCCTTGGCATGTGTACCCACACACGTATCCTCACACCCATTCTCTCTCAATCTTTCTGCCAGATGTTGCCAGGGCTATCGAGCTGTTGGAGAAGCTGCAGGAGTCGGGTGACGTCCCCGGTCACAAGCTCCAATCTCTGAAGAAGGTCCTTCAGAGTGAGTTCTGCACAGCCATCAGAGAGGTGAGTCACTGTCAAGGGAGGGAGCCGCTGCTCCGTGAGCACCAGCATGACTCATGTCTTTTCATTTCTTTTCCTCTGCAAGACTTTTTTGATGACCTTTCTCATGCTAGCACTCCCTGTTATGGGGTTTTTGCAGCGCTCTTCCAATCAATCATTGTGCTCGGTGCTGGGGTGTTTTTTCCTTGGAGTTGCTGTTGATGAAGTTGATGCTCTTTCACCTGTTCAGTCACGGTTGCTGTGTTGTCCATCTCAAGGCTGTAATACTTCTTCTGTTTATTCCGAAGAAACCAGAAAGGTACAGCGCATCACTTTATGTGAAAAAATGATATATCATACTAGCCAACAGCAGGTTACTGTCCTGTAAGTATAGCTTAGCTTGTACTTAGTATGGGAGTTACACTATAACTTATGATGTTTCAAGTTACTTATAATGAGATGTAACTCAAACTTTAATTTATACCTTCCAAGAGCCTTTCTTAACTCATTCTTTAATACCTTCTGTCATGTTGGAACAACTACAAAGATGGTTAAGACTAATGTTTCAAGAGCCTGAGGAAAATTAAATTGAACAAGTGAATTTGACCACGGGTCTTTCAGTGATGTCTGTGCTTATTCGCCACCAAACAACCAATATACACACTGTACAGATGTCAGCTTTTGACCAGCTAGATATCATTTCTGGTATTTCCCTCTAGCATCTCTCTTCTTTTTTCCTCCCATCTGTGTATGTTTGTAATATAAAGCTGATTCATAAAGTTCCAGGATAAGTGCAAATTTTTCACTCAAGCTGAAACATTTTCAACTCGTGTGGACATTTGCTTTAAGGCAAATTAGTTTTTTTGCGCCCATTCACATCTTTCCATTGACTTTGTATCTAATCATGCTGCATCTAAAATGTGAGTACACTTTCAGGACTAAATACCACTTTAGAGTCATACCATATTTTTAACTTCTACATTCTTTGAAAAGAGGAAACGTGATAAACTTTGGGAATTTTCTTTTACTACTTGTTAAATTGTAGACTACTGCAGAATCTTTCATGCCAAATTGGAAGTTTTTGAGACATTTTTGGTGATATTGGTATTATTTATGACCATATACAGTATACCATATTTACAGTATGATAGGGACAGCATCTGAAGAAACATCAATGTAGCAGCTGATATGCAAAAGTTAACATCATAAGCTAACACACATAGCATACTTTCTGTTAGATGTATTTAGTTGCACAGGATGAAAACTTTGGTCTCTGTGACTCTGTGGTTACGGTCAATTTAAGTTACAATATTTAGCTGTGCCGCAAATGAATGAAGTGGCAGCTTTAATCTTAGTGTTAACACAGTTACAAATTAGCATTTAATATTGCATCATTTTGCATTGACTTTACACCTAAGTTTGTGATTAGCTGGTGCAGCCGGCTGCTATTCCTGTGCTAAAAGCTATTAAAACCCTTACTGTTCCATGATTTGGATTTACTATAAGTGAAAGAAAACACTCCCTGATTGTGTTGCAGTATACAGTGGTGCCAAAATGTGCGACTGATGCTTTGAAACTCAATAAAGCAGGGCGTCGGGAGGAACTGTGGCTATAAAAAACAAATTCTAGTGAAAGTATTTTATTTCACTGCTGTGTTACATCAATCAAAATGACTGCAGCATAATGAAAATATCAGAGGTTATTATTATTGTAATATGCCCTTATTACTGAACGTAAAAACTCAGAGGCACAGTGAACTTTTGACTGCATTGAAAAATTCACACAAAGCTTTTAAATAATCACGGGCCGGAAAATATTATGAGCATTTCATAAACTTGAAGGCTTGATAAGCTCGTTACACTGAATTTTAATTAAGCAAATCACTGTTAGAAATGGGTTTTAATCACATTTCACACGGATGGAATAAAGTGTGAATCATAAACAGGAGTTCTTGTTTTTCTCCTCTTGTTAAATATGCTTCCATTCACACACACACAAACAGCCACCCACTGATCCATCATCTTAACACCATTCATCAGGAAGACGGTGTACAAAGCAAACAAGAGCATTCACTCTACATGACACCACTACACAGGCTGATAACCACAGACCGTTTATATTTAGTGTCCTGTCTGTTGTGATATACTGAAGCATCACCCAGTGACATGTATTTGTTAAGCAAACGGGGAGAAACAGATGCCACAATGGCCTCCGTGTTGCAAGTTAATTGTAAACAGAGTGAACATGTAAATCGTCCTGGAATGAAAGCAAACAATTAGCACACTTGATCAGTATGTTGGGAAGAGGCTGAACTTTTTTTTTTTCTAAGGGGGAATTGTGTTGTAAATTAAAGGGGCATTAAATACGATTTTACTGCTTCGGAGCACAAAACACCAATGATATATTTTGGAATATCGATCTGTATCAGCGTCTCAAGGATATCTGGTTTACCAAAATCACTTTCTAGTCCATAAAAGTTTCTATTACCTTCTCTTTGTAACTTAAATATTTATAGAGGGGTAAACAAAAAACCACAAAGGAGGATTTCAAATGTGACTTTGTTAGTTTTTCCTGAGCTTTTCCCTTTTTCAGGTAGCGTGATGTTACAGAAGCCAACAAGTAGAAATAGGCAGGAGCACTGGATTTGCAACACTTGACACCATAGGGTTCATGTTTTGTCAGGTTTAGGCAACTGAATCACTTACTGTATAGGTTATGTTTAGATAAAAATCATGGTTATGGTTAAAATTGAAAAGGTTAGGGCATTGTCGTGTTTTAAGCCAGCGTTGACCTTTTCAATATTTAACCAAGACCATAATTTTTCTCTAATCTTATCAAGGTGCTTTTTAGTTTTCTAAATACAACAATAAAAATGTTGTAGTATACCCATTTCATTGTTATTTGGGCTGCATTACATTTCCTACAAAATGCTCTTGCTGATGCAAATTAGTTTGTATGAACACACACATTTTTAGGAGATAACAGAGCTCCGAAGAGGCCAAATCTGATGGTGCATCATTTCCAAAAACTATTTAAGGAAGGTTTGGAAATTCATCACACAGACTGCATTACCAAAGAGGAATCGCAGCTAGAATTTGAAACTAAGGCGCTGACAGTCGTATACCTGATTTAATACCCTTTTGAAGGTTATGGTAATGTAGTTACTTTGAATGTTGATTTAGTCAAGCAGTGCTGGGACATTATCTACTCAAGTACAATTTAATGACAAAATCTTGTAAAACATACACACATATATAAATTACGTAATGTACTTTTTGTAGTCTTTTCAGCACATTTCTCAGTATAAGCTTTATTTAATAAATGTTGGAGTTCATAATTTTTTCAGCTAGTGTCTCGTTATAGTAATGAAATGTTTGCTAACACTGGCTATGACACCAGTTAGGAGAAATAGCTTCTGACAGAACATTACGCAAAAAAAAACCCTGACATCATACAAAGTGACAGAAATGAAAAAAGCACTACTCTTCTCCTTTCATCGGGTCCAGATCTGCTCTGGCCTGCTTGGGGAGGCCTGGCACATCCTGACACCAACTGCACGTCTGGCAACCGGCTGACTGAGCTCAGTGCCAGTCACTGGAGTGCAATGACAATGACTCTCAAAAAAACTCTCAAAAGGGCCTCAGCAGCGGCAGCAGATGCCCTTTGCCAAGACGCAAAGATGCAGACCACTTCACCCACAAAGAGCTGGCTAAACACAGTCACCAGGGAAACCATCAGAGATGCTCTGGGATTAGAGGGCTGCAGTGAGGCAGACTATGGTTTATTGTCGATTACAGGTTTGTGAGAGCCGATGATACAACAGCTTCTCTTCGTGGTGCTGAGCCAGCTGGAGGACAGGTTGTAAGTGCAGGCTATTGCATACTGTAGATTATTATTGTTATTATGCAGAGCATTAAAGGAGTTGTTGTTGTGGAATATCACAGTTCTCAACAGCTGTGCCCTCCGATGCACTGTTTGTATCGGAAACAATTAGAAGAGACAGGCTCAGAGTGGAAGGGAATCTCAGTGGCAAAGCAGCAGTTGGGCTGGATTTAATGGCCTGATATGTGAGTCTTATTTTTTGAATGTTTTTGTTTGTGAGTAAGCATTCACCACCACTGGGTTCACTTACCAGATGATCTGTTCTTCTCACACATTGCATCCTTCCATTTCAGGCACAAATACAAAATCACCCCATTAACTGCAATGTATACATAATTCTATACATATATATATACATTATACACTATTCTTAACATTACAGCCAGCCATTTGTCAAAATGGTTTGTATTTTTGCTTGTGTTTGCAGATTAAAGGAATCATATGTATTTACATGTGGTCATGTGAGCTTCAAATTGTGGGACTTGAGCATTTATTCTCCAACAGCACATTTTTTTAGTGCTGAAAAAACTGTCAAATCCACATGATTGTTTTTGCTACTTCAGTTTTTGCATATTATTTGTTTTTGTTTCTTTTCAAATTTAAAATAGCATCAATCATTGTGATGGAATTCTCTGAAAGCTGATTTTCATAATGTAATGAAACTACTATGAATCCAGTAGACAAAAGGAGAGGAAAAATGCATCCATCAATCCAATTTAGTACTATACTTTGTAGTAAATGAATAAAAACAGCAGAAATACTTGTATAGTTTTTTAATGGAAACAGTTTTCCTCCACTTTAAAGCCTTTTTCCACTCCTTGCTATGTAATCATATTCTAATTCATTTTGACTGCACTCACTTCTCTTTCCTGTATGTCATTCATCAGTGTTAACTGCTCTCAAGTTAAAGGAGCCGCAAAACACAGGTTAAACTATTCAAGTCCAACCCTCCTGTTGTTCATTTTAATCACACACACCACTGTGACATTTCATTATTACACATGACCTTTCTTTAAAGTCCAGGCCTTGTGTAATCTGTGATATGATTCCTTCCTCCACACACACACACACGATATAGCTCATTTCACAGTCCCGTGGGCCAACTCAAAGCCTGACAAGATGGACATACTAATCTTGTCTATAGAGTAAAAATACTGCTGTTAAGTCCACCACCAAACCTGATCCTGTACTCTACGTCAATAGAATTTACCAAACATGAATCAGCCTTGTTAAAGATGACAGACCGCCTGTCAATATGAAGAATGAACGGCAGGGGAAAACAGTCTGTTCAGCAGTGTTGGGCTAAATGACAAAGAGGGAGAGTTTGATGAGCTGGTTGTCTTTCCCAGCCACGTTCATCAATGACACGGGGGAGATGATCTCGGGTCTGCGCGTTAGTCTCACTGCATCAGCCTGAATAAGTTGTCAGGGGCAATCAGCCTTGCAAATGGGAAAGGAAGGACACAAGACGAAATGACTGGAAGAGCTAACCAGCTGGAAATGATGGAAAGTGGGAATTTGCAGTATATTGGGTTAGAGAGTCCCACTTGACTAACACAGGAAGTGCAAAAAGCAGGCCAGAGCGATCGCGTATTTTATCAGCTTTAATATTGCAATTGATTTTCCACTTCAGCAGAGATTTTCAATTAACGTAATTGACTGTGTTTTTTTATAAAGGCAAAAGCAAGCGAGGGCGGCAGATTTGTGTTGATTCCATCACAATGCCCCCACATGTTAAGTTAAAGGATGAAAAGTACATTAAGTCAGTCCGTGCAAGTTCAGTATTTTCCCTCTGTGTCATGGTTAGTACCGCCGAAAGGGAAAGTGTATTGTTAAGTCCTGTGCTGGTTTTTTATCCCTTCCCAACAACATCAACCCATTCAACCATCCCCCTCCATCCTCTCCATCTCTCTGACTCAGTAGAGGAAGCAGGAAGCCATGGTTACAAGCAGCGTCGTCACGTCAGTTTGCCCCTCAGGCATCTCTTTCAATTCTCTCGCTTTGTTGGCGTCCTCCTTCTAGGCGCCAGTGTCGGTATCCTATCATGAATGGTGCGTGTTTGTGTATGTGTTTCATCATGAACCACTGTGATGAACCAGGCAAGAAGAAAACATGTAGGAAAGGGTGGACTGAAGGTTTCATTGTTTTAGGGACGGACAGTGAAGACATCTGGCAAAAGAAAAGGCAGAAGGAGAATTGAAATGATGCCTGCGGGACAGCTGGCCTTTTTAGAGCAAAGTGCAGCCACAACAAGAGCAGACTGACATTCAAAAGAACACAGCTATTTGTTCCATGTCGTGGCTCTGTTATTCAGGGCACTGCATTCAGGTAGAGAGATATTAAATGGGCATCTTGTTTGCCTCCTTTAGGGCACAGTATTCTCAGTTAGCCTAGTTATCGTTTCTTATGTTGTTACACTAATGTACCTAAAAAAAAAACAGAAAAACCACAGGACTTAAAGGTGAGGTATGCATTTCTGGAGTAATCAAAATACCAAACAATGACACAGCAAGTAATCTGTAAACTGTAATGTAAGCAAGGTTTTGAGTTTGCAAACTGTCAAAAATTTGATTCTGCAAAGCTAACATGCAAAGAGCACAAGACAGTTTCCTACAGCCAGAACACAAGCTCCAGACAGCTATGCTCACAACTCTCCTGCTATAGCTTACATCACAACAACAGCATATCTTGGCCAACTAGAAAGTAAGCTGCATGTCTGTGGGCAAGCTATTAATGTTACCTGACACACAAATCATGTCTGGAATATTGTTGCGGTGCTCGGTCTGAACCACTTGTTTGTTTCCCACTTACAGAGCCAGGGTTGTCTACAACATCCAGGTTTTTTCAGCAGAACGCACTGCTAGTGGACTGTGAGGAGATATTCGCTGAATTTGACCCAAAAAAAAAAAATGTATTGATTTAGAATATATATATCTCACCTCTAGAGGAGACTCACAACCTAATTGTCTTGTTATTTTTTAACTGTGCACTGTCAGATTGCATAAAATAGGGAGCAGAATAATAGATATTTTATAATAAATGAGAAAAGAATGCAGCAATTTATTATGGTATTTGCCAGTGAGAAGACAGCTTCCCCTGAGCTCACGATGGTTATTAATTAAGCCTTCAACTGCAAAATAAGTAAGTATAAAATCCATCACTGATGCACCCTGTGAGAGAACAGAGAACTCTCATATTTTACTCACTGCTGTGCCACTGCTCCCTCTCACATATTAGATGCCAAATATCGTATGAGCATCGCAGAGCTATCTGTAACACTCCCGTTGTGTTTGAAAAGAGCCATTACTGAACATTTACGTAAAACAGAGACCAATGTTTGAAGGCCCAAAAGCCATCACTTTAACAGATAGATAAAGCCAGCAATGTTACAGTTTCCATGTCTGAATGAATAAGAATAAGAGACAGCTGCAGGTAGAATAAATATGGGTAATTAGCTGTTGCAGTAGTGTTTAGAATGAGGATAACAGAGGGAGAAAAGAAGCCCCTCTGCAGGCAGACACAGGCGAGGAAAACCTTTCATGGCATTTATAAAGCTGTGCTCAGCCTCAAAAAGTCCAAAGGTGTAAGAAGGCCTTAGAAGAAGGTGTCATTTGGGATTTGAGTGTCTGTGTGGACTGCAGTCTCCATTTCTCCAAATGCATCAGTGCTATGAACCTAAAAAAAAAACGTGTTGCAGTCTGAAATGTAGAGCTGCACTCTCAAAAGCCGCTCATTCGGTCTTTGAGATTCATGAGCAAACAAGACAACAGAAGCTCAGGGATATTTTCCCCCCTCCCTGAGATCTTTACATGCAAATATCTCAGGGTTTGTACCCTATAAGTATACATGCTTTTGATGATTCAGAGAAGCAAGCCCTTTGTAACGTTGTACTGTGGTACGTCAAAGCTACCCGGCGTGTTCGCTTCCAGGCAAGCTGCCATGCTTTGATGAGAGACATCATCTAGTGAGTGGAAACAGATGATTAAAATTCATTTCTGAGCCACAACATATATATATGTCATAGGCAAGTTTTTAGTGAGAAATGTGCAGTGTCATTACTCTGATTAAAATTTGATCGCTTATTTGCTCAATTAACTGCAACTTCCATAAATGTAGCATTAAAACAAATAGATGTGTTTGGGCTTGGTAATTTATGTGATTTATTGAGTGAGTTGCACCAACTCAGCAAAAACATTTCCTCTGAGACTTTTTGTAATCAGCCCATACATCTCAATCATTTTAAACTTTCATTTTCATCCTCCTGTCTTGTTCATTATTTAGTTTCAGCATTACAGGGAAAAGGCACATCTGACTCAAAAATGTACAAAGATTATCAACAGAATGTGAAGACAGTTTTGACTTTGCATCGCCAAGATGACTGACTGCATGACGCCTCTCCTGTCCCCGCCTGAACCCGCCGTGTCTTACTGTACTACTTACTGTGTTACCTCTTGTCAAACTGGCCTTTGTCTCGGAGGCTGTGTTTGGTCCCAGTGGGGCTGTGTTGACTGGGTTGCTGAGCCAGGTTCCATTGTCCGCTCGCCCCGCTCCAGTTCTGGTGCTCATTTCGGCACCAGCATTTTCCGCTGGGCCTTAAAAACGCTTCTTCCTGGCAGTCCAAAGCTCCTGTACATATATGTTATGCTAATGATATGCTAATGGCAGCTACAGTTAGTAGGAGTTATCTGTAATTTGGCATGTCGCCAATTCTTACATATTGCACCTTTAAAATCTGAAAGCTGCAGTACAGACTGGTTAGATATATATTTGAAACTCTTGCATATTGGAGTACTTTTGTGCTACAGTATATTAACCGCACATCACACACCACTGTCTTCTCTCTTTTACTCTTTAAACAAGTTCAGTTGTAAAGTGTCTTTAAAGACACGTCTTAACTGTAAAGGTCAGCTGTCTGCATCTATTCTGTCTGCCTCAGCAAATAGGTAGAACCTTGTTTTTCACCCAACTGGACATACAGTACAGCAACCCATAACTTGGAACCAATTCAGGCCCAGCAGTGATGTATTATTGCCTGTTCTGGAGTCTTTTTGTGCTGTTTATGAAGTCGAGGGCAGATTGTGCCTCCATACCCTGAGCTATGAGTTAAAATTATTTTCTCATGTGCTAAGAAATGTATGCATAAGGTGCTGCAAAAATAAAGAGCTCAATACAGCTGAATTATGAGACTCAAGTTATATAATCTTCAAGACTGGTACCCTTGCACCCTAAAACATCCTTAATACGGTAATTGAAAAATTCACTTATCTTCTCTGAGAGAGACAAAATTCTTTTCCTCACTTACCAGATTTGCTGCTGTCTTCACATTTCAAAGGGATTTAGTGTTACAAGGTCTTCACCTACAAATACATTTGCGGGCAAAATAATGAGATTTACATATTATTTGCATGTCTAAGATAAATGTAAGCTGATTTTTTTTTTTATTAGTTCCTCTGGGGTAGTATAATTTGTACAAGCATACAATAACTCTGTGCTTGAGTGCCGGATGTTTTCCATCAGTCAGCATGTTAATGCAGTACGTGTCCATACAGCCAGCTGTGAGCGGACACCATTATTTGACTATGGAAATTAACTGTTTGAGCTCAGACGCAGGGTGCTGATTTCAGTTTTCTACCGTCTGAAACGTAATTATAACACCTGTCTCTCTTCATTTCTTTCAGGTGTACCAGTACATGCATGAAACAATTACAGTGAATGGCTGTCCGGAGTACCAGGCGAGGGCCACGGCTAAGGTAAGAACTGCTTTGGAGGTCTGGATCTGATCTCTACATCAGTTATTATTTGCAGTAAAAAAAAAAAAACATTAAATATGACTGTAGCTAATGAGTGGATAACTTTCTGTTAGTCACATTACTCAGTGGTATCTTTCAAATCTTTTCTTCTGGCCAAAGCAGAACAAAATTAGTATGTTCTATTTTGCTAATGGCCCTCATTAAGAGTGTGTGTGTAATTAAGCAATAACACATCAGAGTGCCAGGTTTGTAGGAATAAGGCGCATGGCTGAATGCCAATAACACATGCTAAAGCACTATCTTAAGAGTGTTTTTGCAGCTATACCACAGTTTCATTATTGATCTTTATGATTAGCTGTTGAGACGGCAATGACACAAATAACTACAATTACTTCAGTCCCTTCAATCCCAACTTCAATTCTACAAACACTTGTCTCTAAGTCTGCCTGAAACATAAAGATTAGATCTCTGAATTAGCTATAGTACAGTAATTTTACAGACTATACAGCCCCTGGAAGCAAACTTGTGATTTGTGATATTGGCTTATAAATTAGACTCAACTAACTGCAAAGAGAAATGGAAGTCCACTGGATAAGAAGCCATTGCACTTGATTTCCTTGAATGTTTTCTCCTAATACTTCTCACAGCAACCCACAGCCCCACTCATGTAAACAAACCGGCATGTGCAGATGAAAAGATAGCTGCTTTGGTTGGCTGACAAGATGCCCCGCAAGTACTGTATATAATGGGGGCTAACATTTTTGTTTACTTTTGGTTGGACTCTCAGACAAACGTTAGGAATGATTTATGTGAAACTGAAATTTATTTGGAAAGGTCTGCAGTGCGCATTTCAACACAGCAACACAGCAACACCCAAGTTGAATAATAGAATGTCTCTTTAGGACTTTCGGTTATCCAAAACCAGTAGATTTACCAGAATAAATATGTTTAATGTGGTCTGAGCCTTGTTCAGCAGATCTTGCTTCAATGTTTGGATTAACCCTGCTACCTACGTGCCTTTCTTAGAGGGTTAAAGCTGGGGCAGGTCATGCATTTCAGAAGCATTTTATGTTATATTTGTATAATGTTCTCTTTAAACCTCAACGGCAATCAATAAATGAAATGCTCTGAAAAGAAAAAGCGTGCTCGGGGAAAACAAGGTCAAACAAACGTGTAATCAATACTGGCATCAAAAGCAGACTTATAAGTTTTTCCCACAAGGAAGACAAAATTTTAAATATTCAGATTTCTTAAAGGCACTGTTTGCTTCAATATGCACCCACTACAATTTCCAGCTCTTCATCCTTGTTTCAACACTCTTCAGTTACTAAATGCTTTTGATTTTAGCTGTAAATATCTCATCAATTCCAATTCAATTCAATTCTATCTGTATACATTTTCAATTTTATCTGTATAGCGCCAATTCATAACAGAAGTTATCTCAGGACACTTTTCAAATAG
>NW_023339652.1:4743293-4755526 GCF_004916995.1 Morone saxatilis | reverse complement strand
CTCCGGAGAAGGAAGTGAAAGTTAGTAACATGCATTAATGGGACATGAATGAGTGCAGAAAGAGAGAGGAGGAGAGGAGCTCAGTGCACCATGGGAAATCCCCTGATAGTCTAGGCCTTATAGCAGCGTAACTAAGGGCATGCGGGATGGTTCAGGACTCACCTAAATTTCACATGATGTTCGTCCTGAATCATCAGATTAACAGCCACTAGATTTCCATCTTTAATCTGCTCTCATAAAACACATTTTGTTTGCTATCAGCACTGATGTCACTTTATATCCTGTTACACAACCTGGATGATAAATGACTCTGTTAAACAATATAATGATAAAAGCATATATTTATTTTGCTATTATCACAACTGACAGGCTCACTGTGTTAGATTGATTCCTTCATTTTGTTCTTTTTGATCAGTGTGCATTCAAATAAAACCAAGATAAACTATTTCTAGAGATACGTGGCAAGCTTTGACATTTAATCCAGATCCACTGCTCATATCAGATTTTTTAAATGACAGCTCGTATCTGTTTATTGATCTCACGCCTATAAAATGTCAATCACTGATAAAACTCATCCTTTTTTATGTGTCCACTCGACTATTTAATATTTCAGGCAGATGTTTTTTGTTGCTTGCAGTTTAGAAAACATAATATGCGTGTCACAGGTGCAGTGTGAATGGAATAATCTCATTTTGGTATACAAAAGATTAGCTTGTCCCGGCCCTTTGAGCAGGACTTCTCATCGGCACCTTACCTACAAGAGACACAGGCTTTTATGAAAGAAAACAAAGAGGACAGGCTTGTCTGATTTCATATGGAGGATGAGGATGATGGAGGAGAAGAGACGAGAGCATCTCTCTGTCCTTCAGTGGTTTAGTGGTCCAGATGGGTCCACTCCTCTCCAGTACATCACAGAGAGTGGGTGGAGGATGCGAATAGAATCGGATGACAAAAACATGTCTCTGTGTTTGTATGCAGAGAGATTGTACTCGAGTGTTCCCGACCGGATCTTTCCTGTTTTGTTGGCTCACCCATCCAACACTCTGCCTAGAGCACAACAGTGCAGAGTCTGGTGAATTGCAATTGAGCACCTGGTTAAAGGAATAGCTTGACATATTGATCATTTCTTTGCCTCTACGCCGGCAAAAAATGTTTTCGGGTTTTGCGTCCATCTCATTCTTGTAAACACAATATCTCAGGAACGCCTCAAAGGAATTTCCTCAAATTTGGCAGAAATGTCCACTTGGACTCGGGGACTCGGGACTGGTAAAGGTCATTGTCAACACACAATACTTGTTTTTGGCCGTAACCAAAGAATTGATGAACATATTTCCTAATTGGTTGCACAATGAATTGGTGATTCTTTCGGCTCAAAGGTCAATGTCACCGTAACCTCAAAATTAGCATGCCAAACATGTCTTTGGTCGTTACTCAACAGTTGATGCGGTAATTATGACAAACTTTCTTCTTTAATGGGATACGATGAAGTGATGACATTTCTCCAAAGTTCCAGCACCTCTGAAGCTCCCTAGTTAAAACAATCTTATTCTTTGGTCTGCACACAAATGTAAAAACACCTATTTGGCCCATAATACATTCAGCATGTGACTGCTAAACCACAAATTTGACTTTCTGTTTGCACACGGCTTAAACAAATTAATCTGTGGTGTATGCACACAGGTGTATTGTTGAACTTTTTTGACAGAGCTAGGCTAGCTGTTGCATCCTGTTTCCAGCCTTTATGCTAAGCTAAGCTAAGCTAAGCTAAGCTAATCACCTGTTGGCTGTAGCTCCGTACGTTAGGCACAGACGTACATATTTGTTACTGGATTTGGAATAACTCCTGTCATTTCTCAAGTGTTGATCTAAAAAAAACATCTTTATTAACGACTGGGGAGTAGAGGAATTTTCTCTCTTCAGAGAAACTGTGACGGTTAAGCTGGGGAAAAATCTCTGTTCAATTTTTCTAAGCCTGAAGCAACCATGAAGACATGATTTAAGCAGCTTTAAAACTCTTTCCTACTTTTTTTTGTCTTTGCCCCAAACTTTAAGAAGTTACTGCTCCTAAATCTGTATTAAAATTGCATATCCATTGGGCAATTAGGCACACAGCTAATGGCCTGAGCTGGCTTTGCTGTGGGGACACTCAAAACTGGGAGCACTGGAAGTTTTTTACTCTCTCTAGCGATAATCACTAAGCCAGGCCACAGTACCAATTGCATTCCATCAGTGTTACACATACAGTCTGAAAGGAAAAAAGATGCATACTGCGTTGAAAATGAAGTCTATAAGCTGCTGTCGCAATAATGACGAAATATGTGTGAAATATGCCAAGTCTCATATGCCTCTCGAGTACTTTAGCTAGTGAGACGGCAAATCTCCCGACAGTTGAAATTTGTGTTTCACCTGAACCATTCGATTCTCTTTGATTGCTTCATTAATTAAATCAATTCAGCCTCTAATTCCTGGCTCGGGGCCCTTATTACTGATCTTAATGGAGACGGAGATGGGGCCGTACGGGCTCCAGAGAAAATAATGAAAGCTGATGATCAAGTGATACATGAAGTCATACTTATACTGTACAGTGCAGTGTGGTTACCAAATAAGTCTCCTCTTGCAAGTATTTCATTCAAGATGCCTCCTGTGTTTGAGAGACACAAGCCATCTGCCATGATTGTTTTTTTGTTCGCAGAGCGCCAGATAAAGTTGTGAAGGTCGATGTGCTGTGAGGCCTGGGAGGCGACGGTATGCATGCTGAGGAGCTGCCTTTTTGCTTCACAATGGGACAGTGTGGGAGGGTGGAGGAGAGGAAGAATGGGAGAAGGACAGAGAAGGAAAAAAGGGGAGATGAGAAGTTGGCAGAATACAATAACCAGATTAAAACAGGCAGTGGGAGAGAAGAGAGAAATGAGAGAAACGGTTTGAGCAGAAATGAATGTGTATATGAAGATGCATGAATATGGAAGAGAGAACAGATATGGGGATGCTGCCTGGAGGGAGCATCAAAGACCTCAAAGTGCCAATATACTTGTCTGCTGCTGGGGAATTTGGATACACATCGGCAAAAAACCTTCTGACAGAACTTCCCCTCCTCTACTTTCTTATCCTCCCTCGTGCCAATCTACCTCACATATCATAGATGATGCCGACTTGACAGCCATGCACCTGTGGCAATGCATCTGTGGATCAGTGGGCACGGGGTGTCTCTTTCTCTGTTCGTCTGCCATTAGCTTTCCCAGGCTCGGCTAACAAGCTCATGGGTGCTTTGTTCTGAACGTACAAGGAGCAAGGAGTTTGGCTTGAGGTTCAAAGGAATCCCACAGCCAGCGAGCAACATCAACCAGCTGGTAGAGATACAGAGGGTGAAAGTTGTCTGGCTGCTCCTCCAGCGTGAGCTTGGATGTGTTAATCCATGTGCTTAGAAAGCCAGAGAACTTCTCATGTGGAGTCCAAATCCCCAGCTCTGACTAAATCCCAACGCTTTGTTACAGCCATCCACCTTCACGATCACTTTGTAATGCTTTCAAAATTGGTTTTCTTCCTTTGCATTCATTTTGAGTGTAATGAAGAAGAAGCTAGAAGCTAGTGCAGACTACATGACTTTTTTGCTCAATAAACGAGACATTTTTGTCCAAGACTGTTGATGTTGGGTTTAAAGAAATTAAACATTTGCACTCATACAAGGTGAGTTGACTACAATGATCACACTATTCGACAAAGGAAAACGCACAAGGAGTGCAGCGAGCACTAGGCGTTTCTTTCATGTCACTGGTTTGTTTAGTGTTAGCCCTTCTCAAAAGTAGGACGACATTTCTCATAAAACCTGTTGTCTCAAGTGCCACAGACGGTATTTTCTTTGTTTTTAAGATTGCATCTCGCTTTGCCTAAGAGAATATATGTTTTAGCACTGAAGTTCATTCTTGATCTCTGGGAACATCATTTGTAACAAGAGTTCAAAGGCACACATACTTCCAGAGCTTTCAGCCACATCTAACGGTCTTTGTGATGTATATTTTTATATTTTACCTGTTTTTACTAGTTTATCTGTTTTTAAATGCCAGACTTTGACTTTGAGATAATCTACTCGCTCTACTTAAGGAGGCAGGTCATGTGTACCCACTTGCTGAAAAACACATGTTCAATTAAACCCAATGTGTGGAGGCTGAAAGCAATGGTTTTATTTATAATGTCTCAAAATAATAAAATGTATATACAGGTTATTTTCAGGGTTTTTGGCATAGTCAGCCTTGTGATGATCATAAAGCCTCATCTTGCTTTTCTTCCTTCAGGCCACAGTTGCAGCCTTTGCAGCCAGCGAAGGTCACTCCCACCCGCGGGTGGTGGAGCTACCTAAGACGGAGGAAGGGCTGGGCTTTAACGTGATGGGCGGCAAGGAGCAGAACTCACCAATCTACATCTCCCGCATCATCCCCGGAGGCGTGGCTGAGAGGCATGGTGGCCTAAAGCGAGGGGATCAGCTCCTGTCTGTCAATGGTGTGGTAGGTCTACCCACACTTTCATTTTGATACAGCGCATGGGGTGAGATGCTCGATATATTGATTGCAGGGAGACTGTAGATATACTTTTCTGCCCTTATTTATTATTTAAGCCTGCCTCCAAAAAAAATTCCTCAATTGAAATAAGAAAGAAGTGTTTGATTTCTAGTCTGATATGTGAGTCAACAGTCAGGAGAGCTTTTGTGATCAAAGTGCTGCACATGTCTTGAATAAAGAGCAGACGCTTCTCCAGCCACAAGAGAGACTTGAACAACACTGACTGTAAGCCTGCTGATTTTTATGTAATATCATGGGTATTAAAAATGGAGAAAGTATTCTTTTTTCCTAAGAGGAGTTACTATTTTTAAAGATATATTCAAATGAGCTTCCTTTGAAATTCCACTCTCTCTCTGTCTCTAAACCCCCTGCAGAGTGTAGAGGGCGAGCACCACGAGAAAGCAGTGGAGCTGCTGAAGGCGGCCAAGGACAGTGTGAAGCTGGTGGTTCGCTACACCCCCAAAGTGCTGGAGGAAATGGAGGCTCGCTTTGAGAAGCTCCGCACGGCCCGGCGGCGCCAGCAGCAGCAGCTCCTCATGCAGCAGCAGCAACAGCAGAACCTGACCTCTCAGCAGAACCACATGTCGTAGGTGAGGCGCTTCATTGCTTTAAGGGTGAGGGGTGGCAGGAGGCGGGACACCTGGAGCGCAAGGTGAAACACCACCAGAGAAGAGGATGATGTCATGAATGAGTAACCAGTCCCAGTACCGAAGTGCATTGGTACAAGTCTTGAAAAAGATTGCTTGGAGAGGGAACAGCAGGGGTGTGTTCAGACTTTTTTGACTGGGGTGGGGCATGAACTATTGGTTGTACCAATGGATGCTTTATGTCATCTAGTTTCACATGATACCAGTATCTAGTTTTAAAAAAGAGCCCGCTATAGCCTCTGAAAGGCAGTTTGGAGTGGAAGAGGTAAGGACAATGGGATGGTCAATCAGATCTCAGTGCCAGTGCCACCCCAGGTCCCCCCTCTGGAAACACCCCTGGAGAACAGTGTTCCTCAACCACATTTACTGCCTTGCATTTTCACAGCCTGTCACATAGCGGGTTCTTTAAAGGGATATGGAAAATAAATGATGGAAATACTCATACTAGTAGTTTCTAGTAGTAGCTTTTTTGCTGAGAGTTAGAACGATATATTATACCTGGATGGTAGATATTAAGCTACAGCCATAGTTTAGCATAAAGACTGAAAGCTGTTTGCAGCAAATTAGTTTGGAAATATATTTAGTAATAGTTTGGATAGCACTGAAAACAATTAAAACTGTTTAGAGGGGCTGGTAGGTAGATCTTTAGCTGTTTTATCTGCTTCCAATCTCCAGGCTGTAGCTTCATATTTAACAGACAGATTTGAGAATCAATTTTCTCATCTAACTCTCGGCAAGAAACCTAATGTAAGTGTATTTCCCAAAATGGCAAAGCTAATCCTTTAACATCAATTTTACTCAAAACAGAAAGTATGATAAATTACTCACAGTGACATAAATTTTATTTTAAAGTTCATTAGAAAAAGCTAACAGGCTCTTAATTCTTGTAAAATCACTGTATAGCACTGTCTCCTGTGGCTTATTGCCTCACTGTGGTTTAGAGTCCCAGTCTGGACAGCTGAGCCTGATTTGGATCTGAAAGGTCAGATTGAGATGAGTGCAGATTATCTTGAGCTTCAACATTGATTTTTTTTTTTTGACAGACAGTATTTGATCTCATATGTATGCTATTTTAGGATTTGAATGTAATAAAACAAATCAAAAGGGGATAAGTGGATACAGATTACTTTTAAAGTAAAAAATCGATAATATGGCTTTTTATTTATGTCCTTTTTCCTTGCTTCATTAATTCTATTATATTCATTTTATTTAATGTCATCTGGTTCATTTTTAGAGTTTATTGATTATAAAGCACTTTGTCATTTAAATGTGGTATAAAACTGTGTTCAGTTGCTGAAATGGTAAAAAGTAACATTTTGCAAGCATACAGCAAAGTAATATAAATGGGGAGAGGTTAAGAGTTTTCTGCTCCATGCTCTGCTTTGCCTTGCCATGCAGCTACTTTTATTGGCTTGTGTGCAGGTAGCAGGCATTTACATCCCAGCACGAAGCCTTATACCCCAGTGGCATATTTTGCAAACTTAGCTGCTGGTATCCTCTGTGCAAACATTACTGCTTCTGCTGTGTTCTGCCAGTGATTTGGTTGTAAGGGCTGTAAATTAAAGCTTAAAACGATTACATCTACGGCTCCTGCTCTGCAGGTTCGTGGATAAGATAGACCCTGCAATGCTGTTACTTGGAAGCTATAGCTGGATGGAGGTTCTACATACCTCTGCTGCTAGACAATATTTATACAGTCCAAATTTAGAACAAAGATCTGCACTGCCAGTGACACTAAGGCAAACTCACACTTTTACTGTGTGAAAATAGCAAAACTTTAAAGGAAGAAGAAACTTTTCAGACACCACTTAGACAAGCTACATCATATCATGCTACAGTTAATTGTGCCCAGACTTCTCGAATTATTCCCTGACGTATTGGAGGCGGGCATGTGTCCAAGATCACTGTGGCACTGCCCGTTTGATGCTAAGTCCCCAAGCGTATCTGTTGTCTTGCACTTGGCACAGTGCAGCTTGGGAAAGTATTTAGGAGCTTGTAACAGTGTGTTGCGGTGGAGCTACAGACAGGGAACTGAGCAGGGATCATGTTTTATCAATGCCGGCATGCTGACCGCAGAGATTTGCTTCGGTGGCCAAGAGGCTGCTGACCAAGTGACATGCACAAGCAGACAAGAATGCAGCATACGCCACTGGTTTGCCTGGTATTCATCTCTCTCTGTCACTGTCTCTCTGGCTGTGTCTTCCTTCCTCTCTCTGTCCACCACATGCCAACTTTACATTACAACTAGCGGGAGATTGACGATGACTTTCAGTTCGTGATCAATAAGTAGCTTCCGAAAGTTCACTGCTGTTGTCAGAAAATGTATCACCCCACATTTTTCAGAGCGTGTGCAGTGGGTATAACTCTGCGTTGTGTTGTATTGTGGTTCTTTCAGCAAATTATTGCAAGGCAGCAACAACAGAATAAACATAACCTCCCTATAATTGTAGCAAAAACAAAGCATTCATGGGGTCTCTCCTGCATAAATGCTCTCTGTGCAACACAGTAAGCAGTCACTAAATGCCCCCACACTAGCCACCACTGTTTCTGCATTCTAGCGTTGCAACCAACCTACCTTCCCAGGGGAAAGACAAGAGCAAAAAGAGGAAGTAAAGGTACCAGAAGAGCTAGATATATAGTTCATTTAATAAATAAATGGTTATACTTCCTGTTGACACACATTACCTTCCCCCAGTATCCAGTATCGGAATGTATGTTTTTCTCCCCTTAAAATCTATTATCTTAAGAAGGTGTAAGAACAGTAGGAATGTAACACCAGAAGCGTTAACATGTACACTTCAAATGAAATGTTTGAATCCACACAGGATTTCACAGGAATTTTAGCACAAGCAGGCTACACCCGACCACCCAGGTGAGAAAAAACACGTGATTGGTGGTACCTGTCATCTCAGTGCTTTTAAAGTGACAAAAGCTTACACATTGCTTTATGTGTGAAGGGTACCTGGTGAGCTACTGTGTGATTTTAATTGAGGAATAACTTTGTGGCTTTTGTGTTTGGCATGACATATGGGTAGCATGATGGCGTAGCATAATGATGGCTTTTGTCACGCCAAAAGAGTTGGCAAGCGTGATATGCACACAAACTCAGAAGAGAACATCAAAGTGATCTTTTCAATGTTCAAAGTGAGCGATAATGGATTTACAAGGATTTGATGCTGGTATGAGAATCAAACGGCAATTGAAAGCTACAATCATTTAGTAAAATCATCAGGAAATATATAATTAGCTTGATAACACAGAAAAAAAAACATCAGTGTAAGTCTCATCTGTGGGCGAGCGCTAAAGCATTGCTCTCAGTCTGTTTTTTTATGATCTGCAGGTTGTTCCAAAAGAAGAAGAAGTGAAGGAGAGCGAGAGAAAAAAAAGGTGGATCTCAAAGACCATCTGTTTGTGTTGAGGATCCCAAAGGAATCTCTCCGGCGTGGAGGAAACCAACAAGTAGAAGACTCTTTTACTTACTCTCTCCCTTCCAGTGTACCACCGATTACTGAGCAAAAACAAAGAGAGAGCCGCTTGTCCTGAAATTGGTGCTTTGAAAAACAAGTGTGAGGGAGGCTAGCACTGAAAGTCGTCCATTTTAACTTTGTATTCCCTTTTATAAGTTGTTCTCCCCGGTTGTGACTCTTACTGGAACTCCCTTTCTTGTGTTTGCTGTTTTGTTTACAGTCATCCATTTCTGATTATACCAACATCCATCGCACCGTGGCACCTTTGCCATTTTGCCATTTTGCCATAGATATCATTTGTACAGTGGTGTTTCTATTGATTCCTCAACTGGTGCTTGTGTCTCCGTATGAATGACCATTGGTTTTTTCTCTTTTTTTGTGTCGAACTTGTCCTGTTTTGGATAAACGTGAACTCTTTTTTACCTTCTATATTGTAGCAGGAAAGATTTTGTATCTTGTAGGTTTAGCAATAACACACATTCTTCGGTTTTTACATTTCACCACTAAATTCATGATCGGATACATGCATATATACAAAGTTTATGGCATAGGTGCAGATGTAAATCATTTAAAAGCAAACTGGGTCTTATGTACTGTAAGGCAGCTTCTTTGTCCAAATCTATCCTATGTGCCATATAAAGAGATTATTGATTTCCAGGTGGCAAGAACAATTAATGTGCAATAACTGCGATCAGACTTTGTAAGCTACTCCCAACTGAGATTTATCCAGAAAATATATGTTAGCGAGAGATTTTAACGTACCAACCCTGAGAAATGTCAACTGTGTCCTATTCCCGACAGAAAAACAGAATGTCACCAGTTTTCATTTGAGTGGGAGTTAAATCAACATATGCTAGAATTATGTTTATTTTTCAGACGTGTCTATTTTATAGTTTATGAGACCAGAGATTTAACATGAAGTTTTATTGTTCCTTTTAAATATGATGTATTCTTTCTAAGATTATTATTTAAAATCTGTTTCATTGTATAACAGCTGAATATTAGCACATAGTTCATGTAGATCTGTTCCCTGCGTTTTCTGTTTTGACAATCATTTTTCCTCTGTGGAGACAACAGAGAAATCCGTTTTTAAACTTCTCTCTACCAACCCAGTAGCAGAGTGGTGGTAAATCCGCCAGGTCTGTGTTTACTTTCCTATCATCTCCATCTTTGGTGCTAAGCGCTCCTTGTTTCCTTTTGTTTGCACTGCACTTCCCAGTGATCACTTTTCTTTGTCGATCTTTGTGTCTTTTGTTTGTTTCTGTTCTTTTTTCATTTTCTGTAGGTGGCGCTCTTTTATTTGTTTTGTTCAACCATGCAGGTTTTACCGCTTAGGCTGTCCCTTCTTCTGTTTATCCCAAACAAATCCCCAACATAAAACGCATTTACTTCCTGTACGCTAGAGGATTTTTCTTTTCACCCCAAGGAGAGACCATCCAGATGCCACATGTTAAGTTGCATTTTCATGAAAATGTTGCAGATTTATTGACAGAAAGTTCAAGAAAAAGAATTTTCTGTTTTGATCTACGTGACTAATTCTCTACATCCAATTGCACAAGTCCAGCATAATATGTGCCACGATGCCAGATATTGTCATTTTACTAAATAACCTGTTAGCACTAAGGTCAGTTAATGCTAAAGCATTAGGTCACCTCTGTGCTCGGGTTATTCAAAAGTTTTTGAATCGCTCACTCTTCAAGCAGAACATCTCAATACGACAGATCCCTTTTTGTATCTTTAAATCACAGGTACTCTTTCTTAATTGACTTAACATTTTTGAAGCTGATGGTCCCGTAATTACCGTAAAGATAAAAAAAGACAACAAACTGTTAATATGCAATTGTTATACATACTATATTTGTATAAATAAATCTATGTGCTTGTGTACAGTGAACGCCTTGTCGACCCTTCCTTTATGTCTTTATGTTATCACTTAATATTTAGTTGACTATGAACAGCAGCACCAGCAATTTGCAGAAATATAACTTGGTTTGATGATTAGGGCTGTTATGTCCAAGCTATTTCCAAGCCCTACCTCAGAGGAATAGTAGATTTGGGTCTCAATCTGTCCAATCACACAGACAAACATGTCACCTGTTTATTTTCACATTTTGGCTTAGCTGCTTAGACCCCACAACCTGCTTGCAGGTCTGCTTTCTTGTTACGGCTTAAAAGGTGTAGAATTTAACTATATTGCGTCTTAAAATACAGGAATCTTCTGATAAAACACTTATTATGGGTAGGTTTTTAATTGTAGAACATAAACTCCACTCTGTTACTAAAACTCAATTCTGAGAAAAATTACTGAGGACATGACCTCACTCTTCAATAGCTTTATACCCAGTCAGGTACCTTCTGTACAATTACTGTATAGGCAAAAATATGGTAGCATGTAGCATAAATAAAGACCTGTAGATGTATTTTGTTTTATTACAATGACACAACAGCTTGTCACTAATTCCCTTTCAGTGATCTAAGTGCAGCTGCTGAAGGTGGAGTGATTAAACCGTGTGTACTAAAATGTTCCTCTGAAGGCTCATCCAGGTTTTTAGCCCTGGAACAGAAAGTCAATGGTCTTTTGTTAGCTCAATACAAAGCACAGACACTGAAACTAATAAAGAGACTCTTGTAAATGGAAGGTATTAAGCCCAAACGGTGACAGTAGAAGCAAAAAGCAGTGCTGTTTTTTCACCGGCAACGTGTCGTACAATAAAATCCCCGTTAGAGCTGTTCTCCACCCCAAATAGCCAATTGTACAGCAAATGACCGAAGCCTGAGGTGACAAAACCCAAGAGTGCAGGTGACATTATTGCAGGTGACAAATCCCTCACCCGTGTCTGCGGCTGTTAATCAGGAGCACAGAGAGCCTGAAAGTAGCACCTTCAGGATCACGCATAGTCGCCATGATGATGACAATAAGTTCATCAACAGTTCTGATATACTGGAGTCAAAGCACAGATGATTAAACAATATTCATATTCTCATCAGCTTCTCTAAGTAACGCTTATTAGGTTTTTAAAAGTGTGAAAACTGTTTTCAGCCCCTTCTTGATCTTCTTTATAATCTTCTCTCTACACCTACTCGCCCTGAAATAGCACTGAGAAAACTGTGTGTTAACACTTCCATTCTTCATGCATCTTAACAGTGATATCACTTGGGCTGCAGTTTATAACCGTGTTGTCATATCTTCAATATGAAGTTGGATCCAAAAACAAAAACACATGTCAGCTGCTCAGGTCACGCACACAACAATCTGAGTGAAGCAGTCGTTGGCAATGAGATTGTTAGTTCTTCCATCCAATGATACTCATACAATATGAAAATACATACAGTATATGTAAAAGAAAAGAAAATAAAATATTGTGATACAGGTGTATAGTAATAATAAAAAATGAATAAACTGTAATGTCAAAAGGTTGTGTAGTAATGTAGTGCATGTATGTGTAATGAGAACCGGTTATGCTGCTAGTATTTGTGTTATTGTTATCTGTTGTGGTTTTATACTGTTTTTTCTCTCTTGTACAGTGTTTATATTATATTATATTATATTATTTTTTTCATACTGT